>NW_017680223.1:4701-14144 GCF_001879085.1 Nicotiana attenuata | reverse complement strand
ATTGCATCTACTTTGGCTAGATCAATTTCGATCCCTCGATGCCGGACAATGAAGCCAAGGAACTTTCCAGAAGTAACTCCAAAGGCACATTTCAATGGATTCATCCTAAGTTGGTACCTCTGGAGAAACTCAAACACCATTCTCAAGTCCTTCAAGTGGTCGCTCTTCTTTCCTGATTTTACCACCAAGTCATCAACATATCATTCGACATTCTTGTGGAGAAGGTTATCAAAGATATTCTGCATAGCTCTTTGGTAAGTGGCCCCAGTGTTCTTCAAGCCAAAAGGCATTACCTTGTAGCAATAAATACCTTTTAGGGTACGGAATGCAGTAAGCTCTTTATCTTTTGGTGCCATGCGAATTTGGTTATAGCCCGACGAACCGTCCATGAAAGACATTGCCTCATAACCAGTAGTAGCATCGATCATCAACTCTGGAATAGGAAGTGAAAATTCATCTTTCGGACATGCATTGTTGAGATCCCTGAAGTCAACGCACACTCGGATATGGCCATTTTTCTTCCTTGCAGGGACAATACTTGAAACCCATGTTGGGTATTTAACTTCACGAATAAAACCAGCTTCGATGAGTTCGTTAACTTCACTTTCAACCAAGGGAACCAAGTCCGGCCTAATGCACCTTTGAGCTTGCTTAACAGGACGAGCGCCATTCTTGACTGCAAGGTGATGGATTGCTACTTTAGGGTCTAAGCCAGGCATGTCTTTGTAACTCCAAGCAAAGACATCTTTAAACTCCTTGAGTAACTCCATATAAGTGCTTTCTTCATAGGCTGCTAGTAAAGCACTTAGATAAGTGGGCCTCGATTCTTCATTAGTGCCATGGTTTACTTCTTTCAAAGCGTCCACTGTTGTTTTTACCTCTTCTTCAAGTTCAGGCAGAGCATCCTTTGCATCTTCATCTTCTTAAGGGTCCCCATCATTGAAGGATATGTGATAACATGGTGAAACATCCTCCATTAAAGACGGAACACCATTCTCGCCTTGTACAGTAACATGATACGAAGAACCCACACTTTCTTTGTCTTTATCACGTTCTTTAGTGTAAACCACAATGTATGGCTTCACCTTTAGTACCTCGTCACACGAAACCATGACTTTTGTTTGTCGCCTCATTCTAGAAGGAAATAGACTTTGGAAATCCTTAGAGATCTTCTGAATTTTGGGCGAAGCAGGTGTTCTTGTATTTCGATAATTTCTCTGGAACTTGGTCCCCTTATTTAATGGACCCAATCTCTCAAATACGAAAGTCCTCACAGTTGGTTTTCCAAGTCGATCAAAGATTGAAGTTCTGTTAGAACCGGCAGATTCATCTTCTACAGTGATATAATTGTTGCTCGCCCTTCTTATGGAGATGTGCACTGGTGACGGTTGCTTGTATCCTAAACCTTCACGTGGTTGTCTCGTAGCAGCTTTGTCGCGCCCCCTTTTTCTCGCGAAATCAGGTTTCGACTTTTGACAACTCCTTTGAGAGGGTAGGGAAAAGGAATTAGTTAGAGTCGCCACCTAACGGATTAAGGTGCATTAGGGAACCTAGAGCAGATAACTCATATTATATCAATTTGCATCACTAGAGATCGGGTAAGGGCTCAAATTATCTTGAGTGGAAGGTGTTAGGCACCCCTCGAGGTCCACAACGGTGGGTCCTAAATTTTTTAGCCTACAGGATCACCCCGTGCAACATAAATAATACTTCGTAACTCCCCCAAGACGAGGGTGTTACTCATATTATCCAGCTGGCACAGACTATCATCTCCTGCTACCCGATTACTATCTTTAAGTTGTTACGTAAAGCGCTCTAGTTGATTCTAGTTCGTTTCCTATGCGTGCACTACCCGTCCCTATGGTTCTGGAGGCATTGGGACCTCTATTTGGGATGGTTCTAGACTCAGCTTAGGTTGCTCAAAATTGTAAAAGACTAGGCGACAAGCAAAACAATTAGGACTTCCAAATAAAAACAGATATGGGCTCATGTTGACCTCCACATACAAAACAACAAATGCACGCTATTGATTGGCAGGCTTTATTAATCTTAAAGTCCTATAAGCAGGATATCTATGTGAGAAACAGGAGAGCAGCAGTATGCAAAGATGTCAGTTTCTTAATGCGAATGTTAGGATCTATTATTTGCCTACTGATTTTAATTCAGTATAATATCTTGGCGTTTCAGACAATAATGAATAACAGTAAATCACAACTATAAATCCAGAATGGTCATTAAATCCTATAGGCATATTATCTAAGTGATTGACAGTGACAGCTGTATTTGGAATCATTTAGTAGAATCCTATAGGCATGATATTTGGAATCATTTATTAAACTGATTTTTATCCTATAGGCATGACATCTATTATGTAGTATATGGGCAGAAATTGTACACACTGCCAGAAAATAATTAAGCAAGATATTAGTCCTATAGGCATGATTTACTAACACATATTTGTTGGACATATTGATACTTCCTATAGACAGGATCTCTAACAAAATTATAATATTAACCCTATAGGCAGGATCACTAATACGTAAACACAATATTGAAATGGCACAATTTTAACAAAATAAGTAGGATCAACATCACAAATGAAAATCCTATGGGCAAGATTTCTAAGCACAATATAGAACTTATACAATTTTGATGAGTAGAATCAAAAGCATAAATGGAACCCTATAGGCAGGATTCTACCCAGATTAACAAAGAAAATAAAGAACACTTCCCGGTTTTTACTAAACACGCCAGAATCTGTTTGTTACAAAGTTATTACAGACCAGATTAGTAAATGAATTACATAAGGTTCATGAAATAAACTATAGGGAGCCCTTTATTAGGCCCAAATACACCTGGGCAACCAGGCCTTCAAACCATTTCAGCTTCGAGGCTTATTTCACAGGCACGACACAGTCAGTAGGGAGTAATTCACCCATAGCACATATAGAACCAGGTTTCTAGTGTGTCAAAGTTTCCAGGGGCCTCAGGGATTCAGGGTAATGCTCACACTAGAGACAAATGCTCAAAAGTTATTCAAAGGAGGTTAAGAACCAAACCCTAGTGTGTCAGAGTTCACAGGAATCTCACATGGACCCTGAGCAGTGCTTACACTGGGGAGGTTGATGATAGAACCTAAAGGACTTAAGGGTATGAATTTAAAAAGTAGCAGCACATAAAAGGAGGCAGGGACAAATTTAAAACAGTGTTGCTTTTAGAAGAAAACCATCATAACAGAGTTTAGAACACATAATTTGTAGGCAGAATTGCACCAACAAAGCAATTGGCAAGGTTTGCTAAGTACATAGTTTTAAACAAGTTAAGTCAGAAAAAGACCTAATTACACTTAGTGTGCATGCTGACATTTTAGGACAACCTTGTTTAATCACAGCAGCATTTAGGCAAAATGTTAAGGCAAACAGTCAGATTATCACATGAATCCAGAGGGGTGCAAGACATGTTAGAAAACAAGTTTGCAGGGCACATGAATTAAGTAACAATACAAATTTGTAAAGTTTAGGATTGATTAACTAATTCCATACTAGTAGTACCCTAAGGATGCTAAGTTCAGAACGAGTTCAGGACCAGCAAACAGTATGCATGAGACAAATGTTAAAATAATAAGTTATCCTTTAAGAGGATTCATATTATTCAAAGTAACCAATTAACCGTACCCCTTATGGGACTAGATGAACTCATAGAATCATAAAGGTGGCAGAATCATGCTCAGAATAAAGTTCAAACATGCTGGGTCGAACAACACAGATTATGGAAACATAGAAAAATAAAATGGCAAGGGATAATGACTTACTAGTTAGGCAGGAAAGCAAGAAAATACATCACAGTAGTTAAGTCCAGAATTAATTGGCCTTGGCTTTCAGCCGGCCAAGACCAGAAACAAACGAGCAAAGAGAATTAGAGTTAAAATCTAAGTTTTCAGTGAGAGTCTGGATAGTTCGATTCTGCCTAAAGGGGAAAGGGGAAAGGGTGTAAAAGTTAAACACACAGACAAGGAAAACAATCAACCAACCTCAAAAAAAAAAGGAAAGAGTAGCATGCGAAATTTATTCGGAATCAATTTAGGAGAATTCAAGCAACCCTAGTTTTTTAGGAAATAAATATTACCAGAATATACACAAAAATAATAACATAAGGTGAATATAGACCCAAATAGCACTAAAAATCAGAGAGTCAAACTAATTTTGGTCCGATTTAAGAAAATCTGAAAACCCTAATTTTAGGGTAAGACAAATATTGAAAAAAATATGATAAAAACAGGCCATAGTAGAATATAGGATGAATATGGACAGAATAATACTTAAAATCAGAGAATCGAACCTATTTTTGGTTCAACTAAAAGAGATCTAAAAACCCTAATTTAGGGTAAGTAAGAATCCAAAAAAGATACACAAATATTCGTACTTACAAAGAGCAAAATGATGAACACAGACGGAATAAACAGTAAGTTAAGGATTTGAACCAATTTTTGGTTCGATTCTTACAAGATCTGCTTGCCATATTAGGCAAGCAATTATATAATATCAAAGATGGGTAACCAGTAAGGAGGAAGGGTCAATAAGGTAAAGGAATCATGGATTGATTCCATTTTGGGGTTGGAATTGGAGAGATTTGTGAGATGACGACGCTAGATTTTGAGAGGAGAAGAGGAAGAGATGGGAGAATACAGAGGAGGCGGACTTGGGTGAATGAGAGTTAGGGTTAGGGGTTTGGTTAATTAAAATAGGGAGAAAGGATGTGGGCCGTTGATCTTGAATGATCAACGACTGGGATTTAAAGGTGACCGAGGCGGGTTATAATAGACGGTTACCGATCGGGTTTAGCAGGTTGGGTTAATTGATTTGGGTTGGGTATTTTGGGTGGTGTATAGGGGTGTTGGGCTTAGGAGTTTAAGTAGCTGGGCTGGGGTGGTCCGAAAATAATTAAGAAAAGGGTTAGATTTTAAATACCCATTTTGACAAATAAATTATTTATTGAAATAATTAATAAATAACAAAAATATCACTTGTGCATAAAAATGATTAAAAATAATTACTTAACATCATAAAAATATAAAAAGTCTATTTTCTATATAAATAATGCAATTATGCACTGTCGCGCCCCCTTTTTCTCGCGAAATCGGGTTTCGACATTCTGGGACAACTCCTTTTGAGAGAGTAGGGAATTGGAATTGAAAGAGTCGCCACCTAACAAATTAAGGTGCGTCATGGCACCTAGAGTAGATAACTCATGTTATACCAGTTTACATCACCAGAGATCGGGTAAGGGCTCGAAATTACCTTGAGGGGAAGTTGTTAGGCACACCTCGAGGTCCACAACTGTGGGTCCCGGCTGAACTTAATTTATGAATTAGTCTAATAAAGAAGAGAGAGGATTATTTAATAGGGATGGGGGATCCTAAATTTTTTAGCCTAAAGGATCACCCCGTGCAACATAAATAATACTTCGCAACTCCCTCAAGTTGGGGTGTTACTCAAATTATTCAGCGGGCACAGACTATCATCTCCTGCTACCCGATAACTATCTTTAAGTTGTTACCTAAAGCGCTCTAATCGATTCTAGTTCGATTCCTATGCGTGCACTACCCGTCCCTTACCTATGGTCCTGGAGGCATTGGGACCTCTATTTGGGATGGTTCTAGACTCAGCTTAGGTTGCTCAAAATTGTAAAACTAAGCGACATACAAAACACATTGGACTTTTCATGCAGGAGCATATAAAGGCTCAACTTAGCCTCCACACATAAGGCAACGAATGCACGCGAAACACATTGGCGTGTTGACAGTTTAATCAGTTAAGGGTATTAGATCCTATAGACATAATTTCTATGTGATTCTGGATTTTAAACATGCTGACAGTAATTTTTGAGTGATCCTGTAATTGACTACTGATTTTTAATGAGAGCACTTGAACCTACAGGCAAGTTATCTAAGTGACAATTGATAACAGAAAAGCTCAGAATTATTGCTTACTCCTATAGGCATGCTTTCTAGTGGTAGTTAGCAAAGCATTCATGCAGAATTCCCGTTTTAGCATTTGACAGAAATGGCTATTATCCCAATGAGCGTGAGTTCTACCTTTGGTGATTGCCTGTTCATTGCCTCCTAAGGATATGCATATTAGCTAAGCGATCATAAAAATGATTAAGCCTATAGACATGATTTCCAAGCGAACGGGTTTGAATTTGATTATTGTATTTCCTATAGACATGGTATCTAGGTGCAGTGGTGTGAGACATGAAGAATGTTCAGAATTACTTATTTTGATCCTATAGGCATGATATCTAATGAATCAGAACATGTTGAACGAATTAAATCCTATAGGCAGGTTATCTAACACACAGTAGCAGAACGTATCGAATGAAATAAACACCTATAGGCATGTTATCTACTGAACAAATAAACCTATAGGCAGGATATCTAACATATAGTAGCAAAAAATATTTGAAAGGAACAGACACCTATAGGTAGGTTTTCTACCCATTCTCATTAAAACCAAGCCCAGGAATGGGTTGGGTATTTTGGGGTGTTATTACAAATACTTATTACAGACCATAATCGAATGAATAAATTACAAAGCATATAACTATATATAGGAAGCCTGCAGCAGGCACAAATGCACCTGGATAGCCCAGGCCTTCGACCCATAACAGCTCCAAGGCTCACTTTCACAGGTACACAATAATCAGTGGTGAATGATTCACCCATAGCACATAGGACCCAGATCTCTAGTGTGTCAAAGTTCCTAAGGGCTTCAAGAGCTCAGCGCAATGCTCGCACCAAAGAACAAAACAATTTAAAGGAGATTGGAAACCAAACCCCAGTGTGTCAGAGTTCACAAGAGTCTCACATGGACCCCGAGCAGTGCTCACACTGAGGAGGTGAAGGAGAGAACCTAAAGGATCTAAGAATAGGAGTTCAAGGTAACAGCACATAAGGAGACAATGGTAAATGACAAATTTTAAAACAGGTTTGATTTTAGGAAAAAAGCCATCATAACAGAGTTCTAAAACACAGAATTCATACAGGCAGAATTGTATTAAGACAAATTGGCAAGATTTGCAAAGTTGTTTATGCACAGACGCATAGTACTTGATAAGTTAAAGCTTGAACGGCCTAATTAGGCTAAGTGTACATGCTAACATTTTTAGGACAGGTTGTGTTTACTCACCATCAGCATTCAGACATAGTATGAAAGCATGAGCTATTTACCCAAGAGTCACACAATCATATGGAATCAAATGAATTAAAGACATGCTAAAAGACAGGTTATCAGGATACATGAGTGACAGAACATGGGTTCAACATTGATCAAACATATCAAGACAAACTCCATAAAAGGCTCAGAAATAGGTGAACTAACAAGTATTCTATTCTTTACCCTAAGAGGTTACTAAAAATTCAAGGCAAGTGCAGAACTAACGAAACTGCATGCAGGAAACAGATTAGAAGGTATTAAGATAAACACTTAAGCAGATTCATATTATTCAAAACAAGCAGTTTCAGAACTACCAGTATTAATTAGAGAACTAAAAGGACTCAATAAACATGCAACTGACAGAATCATGCTCGAGAAAATAAGCCTTAAACACACAGAATCATGCTTGAGAAAAAGACACTGCAAACACAGAATCATTGACACAAGTCACAGATGCATAAGAATAAAATGGCGAAGGTACAGTAACTCACGAGTTAGGCGAGAAATGCAAGAATAACACCACAATAGTAGAGAACCCAGAATATTTGGCCTTGGCTTTCAGCCGACCAAAACCAGAGATAGAACGAAACGGCAAAGAAAGCATAGAAACAGATCTTAAGTTTTTAGTGAAATTATAGTGATTTTAGGTCTCTTCTAAAGTGGAAAGGGCAGAGGTTTATATAGTGATAAAACCGGATGCCCAAACAAGGAAAGTAATTGATTAAACACAGATAAGGAAAGAAATCGAGTAAACATAGACGAAGAAAGGGGAAAATCTCGCATGCCAGTCAGTAAAACAAACAGAAAAGGAAAAGTATCAAACTCCAATCCCTAGTTAGGGTTTTAAACTTGAAATCGGACAACTGGTATGAAGGATCCCGTTCATCTCACGTATATGGACGGAATATCACACAAATCTTCGAGATTCAGTTGATTCTCGTCTGATATAGCAGTGGTATTTTCCAAAATTAGGCAAATACCTAAGTAATACCAAAAATCGAGTAACCAGTACCAAGGAAACCAAATATGGTAAGCGAATAATAGTGAAATCCCATTATCAACGGGATTTGAAGAGGGGATTCAGGGGTGTGACGGCTAAGGTTTGACAGAGGCGAAGAGAGCCTTGAGAGAGTTTGAGGGCGGCGGTATTTCAGAAGTGAGGATTAGGGTAGAGAGGAGGGACATAAGGGAGAGGGGCATTAGTTGTGGGCCGTTGATCATTTTTTATCAGCGGCTAGGGTTTAGGCAGATTGGGGTTGGGTTTAATGAATGGATATGTGTAATTGGGTTAAGGGTACTGGGTTATTTGATTTGGGCTGGCGGACTGGGCTAGGATTTTAGTAGTTGGGCTGGGTAATTGGGTAGCCTAGGTCCGAAAATAGGAGGAATTTAGGGCTATTAATTAAATACCCATTTTAATTAATAAATAATTTGTAAAAATGATAAATAAAATATCAAAAATATCATTTGTGCGTAAAAATGATTAATGACAATAATTTAACCTTATAAAAATATAAGAGCTATTTTTTTGCAAAAACAAAGTAATTATAAGTATATACGGGCTATTATTGCAAAATGTGCAATTTTAATCGAAAAAATGCGAATGTAATTATAAAAAATGCAATAAATATTTAAACACTATATGGGCATAAATGATGAATTTAGATGATTAATCATCATAGAAATAATATGAAGGATAATTATTGATTTTTGTACAATAAAAAATACAGAAATAAATTGATTTAAAGCCTTTAAAATTATAGAAAAATTTTAAAAAAAATACTTATGCACGTTTGTAAATCCAATGATAATGCATGTGCACTATTTTGAAGGTATATATGCATATTTGAAATATATTAGGGAAAAATTGGGTATCAACATGCACATATATGGGCTATTATTGCAAAATACGCAATTTAGACTAAGGATACAAATTTGATTATAATAAATGCATCAAAAATATTTAATGCTTAATATGGATATAAATGAGGAAAATTAAATGATAAATCATCATAAAAATTATTTGAGATGCAATCAATAATTATTTATATGATAAAAATGCAAGAATAAATTGATTAAAAGCCTTTAAAAATTATAGAAAATTATGAAAAATACTTGTATATATTTATAAACCAAGTGATGGTACATATGCACTATTTTGAAGGTATATATATATATATATATATATATATATATATATATATATATATATATATATATATATATATT
>NW_017680223.1:0-4632 GCF_001879085.1 Nicotiana attenuata | reverse complement strand
GTTTCAACACCAGTTGCCCCGGTGTGAACTGTCTAGGTTTGACCCTTTTGTTGAAAGCTCTGGACATTCTGTTCTGATAAAGTTGACCATAACATACTGCATTCATTCTTTTTTTGTCGATAAGAGCCAATTGTTCATAGCGACTCCTTATCCATTCTGCATCACTGAGTTCTGCTTCCTGTATAATTCTCAAAGAAGGAATTTCGACCTCGGCAGGAATGACAACTTCAGTACCGTAAACCAACATGTAGGGAGTTGCTCCGATTGATGTGCGATTTGTGGTACGATATCCCAATAAGTCAAATGGTAATTTCTCGTGCCATTGCTTGTGGTTGTCTACCATTTTCCTTAGAATTTTCTTGAAGTTTTTGTTGGCGGCTTCCACGACTCCATTCATTTGAGGTCTGTATGCTGTGGAATTCTTATGCTTGATCTTGAAGGTTTCACACATAGCTTTCATTAAATCGCTGTTGAGGTTGGCGGCATTCTCGGTAATGATGGATTCTGGTACCCCGAATCGGCAGACAATACGATCCCTGACCAAATATGCGATGACTTTCTTGGTCCTCAACCCATTTTGTGAAGTAGTCTATAGCCACTAAAATGAACCTGTGCCCGTTTGAAGCGGCTGGCTCGAGCGGACCAATGACATCCATTACCGAAGAGGCAAAAGGCCAAGGTGCACTTGTTATATTGAGTTCATTTGGTGGTACCCGTATCATATCTGCATGTACTTGACATTAGTGACACTTTTGGACATACCTGATGCAGACTGTTTCCATAGTCATCCAAAAGTATCCTGCTCTTAATATCTTCTTGTCGAGATAGAAACCATTCATGTGCGGCCCGCAGGTTCCAACGTGTATTTCCTCGAGCAGTTTGGAAGCTTCTTTGGCGTCAACACACCGTAATAACCCTAGGTCTGAAGTCCTTCTACACAGAATTCCTCCACTTTGGAATGAATGACTGGACAATCTCCGGAGCGTGCGTTTCTAAGTATGATTTGTATGCTCCGGGTATTCTCCTTTTGCCAAGTATTCCTTGATATCATGGTACCGTGGATTCTCATCTATTTCTTCTTCAACATGAGCGCAATAAGCTAGCTGAGTATGGATTCTTACTGGAATAGGATCGATGAAATTCTTGTCCGGATGCTGTATCATGGAGGACAAAGTGGCTAGTGCATCTGCGAACTCATTATGGATTCTCGGAACATGTTTGAATTCTATCTTTGTGAATCTTTTCATCAACTCTTGTACGTGATAGAAATATGGCAATATTTTGGTATTCTTGGTAGCCCACTCTCCTAGAACCTGATGTACTAGAAGATCTGAATCACCAATTACCAGTAACTCATGTATATTCATGTCGATGGCCAAATTGAGCCCCATGATGCAAGCCTCATATTTTGCCATATTGTTGGTGCACAAAAACCTGAGCTTCGCGGATACCGGATAATCTTGACCTGTCTCTGACACCAAAACAACTCCAATACCTACTCCTTTGAAATTTGCGGCCCCATCAAAGAACATTCTCCAACCATTGTAGGTTTCAATGATAACTTCTCATACAAATGATACTTCTTCATCGGGAAAATACATTTTTAGGGGTTCGTATTCTCGTCCTACAGGATTTTCCGCAAGATGATCCGCTAATGCCTGTCCCTTGACCGCCTTCTAGGTCACATAGACAATGTCAAATTCACTCAACAATATCTTCCATTTTGCTAGTTTCCCTGTAGGCATGGGTTTTTGAAAGATGTATTTCAAGGGATCCATCCTTGATATGAGATATGTAGTGTAGGCGCAGAAGTAGTGCCTCAATTTTTGAGCTATCCACGTCAGAGCACAGCAGGTGCATTCCAGCAAAGAATAACGTGCCTCATAGGGTGTGAACTTCTTACTCAGATAGTATATGCATGTTCTTTTCTTCTCGTCTCGTCGTGTTGTCCCAAGACACAACCGAAAACTCCATCTAGCACGGACAAATATAGGTCTACCAGGTTCCGACGGGACCAAGACTGGTGGTATGGATAGCTATTCCTTGATTTTGTCAAAGGCCTTCTGACATTCTTCAGTCCATTTTGTTGCAGCATCTTGCTTCAACATTTTTAAAATTGGCTCACAGATCACGGTCGATTGTGCTATGAATCGGCTGATGTAATTGAGACGCCCCAAGAAGCTCATCACATCTTTATTGCTCTTTGGAGGTGGCAAATCTTGTATGGCTTTGACCTTTGAAGGGTCCAATTCAATCCCTTGGTGACTGACGATGAAACCTAGCAATTTTCTAGTAGGGACTCCAAAGGCACACTTTGTAGGATTCAGTTTCAGATTGTACCTTCGAAGCCTATTAAAGAATTTCCTTAAATCTGCTCTATGATCTGCGCTTCTTTTAGATTTGATGATGACATCATCCACGTACACCTTTATTTCTTTGTGAATCATGTCATGAAAAATGGTCGTCATGGCTCTCATATAAGTGGCTCCAGCATTCTTCAGGCCAAATGACATCATTTTATAACAATACATCCCCCACGGAGTGATAAAGACTGTTTTCTTGGCATCTTCCTCATCTATCCAGATCTAATGGTATCCCGCGAAGCAATCCACAAAGGATTGGAGTTCATGCTTGGCACAATTGTTGATCTGTATGTGTATATTCGGTAACGGGAAATCATCTTTGGGACTTGCTTTATTTAAATCTCGATAGTCGACACATACTCTGACCTTCCCATCCTTCTTCGGAACTGGCACAATGTTGGCCAACCACGTAGGGTATTCAACTACCCTGAGAACCTTAGTTTTGATCTGCTTGGTGACTTCCTCTTTGATTTTCAAACTCATATCAGGCTTGAACTTTCTGAGTTTCTGTTTTACAGGCGGACACATCAGATCGGTAGGTAGTTTATGAGCCACTTTAGATGTGCTCAAACCAGTCATATCATCGTAAGACCATAAAAAAATGTCCTCCTACTCCTTCAGGAAATGGGTGTATTCTTTTTTTCTGATGGTGACAAGTGGATACTTATGCGGGTTTCTTTGGATGTTTCGGAATCTCCCAAGTTGACTATCTCAGTTTCTGCCAGGTTGGACTTAGGCTTATTCTCAAAATTCTCAACTTCTATGACAATTTCCTCAGGTATCACATCCTCTTACTCTATCTCTTCCGAGTAACTATCCTTATGTTGCGTTGTCTCATTACATGTCACAGTTGTCGGTTCATCAGGATAAGTAATAATAATGTTGTAGAGAGAAAAATGTAAAGGATAATAATAAATACTAAAATAATAGCATTAGATAAATCTGGAAACGTTAAAATAAGTACGGGTCAGTTATTCGAGCATTTATTTCAAAATAAAATGCGCCTAAAACAGAATACTGAAAATGTCTTTAAATGCTTAAAATTGCTTAAAAATAAGTCAAGCTAATTTCCAGGCTACCAAGGAACTCGACAGGCTCGGGATGGTGTAACAGTCCAATTTCTGAGAACAACTCATTTTTCCATGGTCTGAATAGTAAGGTCTTCTTCCTCCTCCTCCTCAACTATTGCATTGCAGTCCATGTATTCATAGTCTGGAAACAGATTCCTTAGGCCAACTAAAGCCTTATCTTCTTCATACCCCTATATCACGTCAGTCTGTTGAAATGTCTGATGCAGATGCGGTATTGGATGTTCAAGAGGGTAATAGGGACCATGTCATGGCGGCGACCAATCATCGTACTGCTTCCAGGTGTACTGGTATCATAGTCAAAAGGTTGTGTCGTGACGTTTTGGTTGTATTGGCTTAGTGATACCCTGGAGATTCTTGCCGAGACCTTTACTGGGTTCATACCCTGTCCATAACAATATGCTTTCAATCTTATTACTCTACCACTTGTCTTTCTCGATTGCATTGACACGCTCGATGCGATGGTACGTCTCTCCACCCAACTTCCTTCTATTCTCGACAACCGGTACAGTTTGGTTGGTGTAAATGGGATTACTTCCTTCTCCATGAATGATCACTTCCTGATGATTCCATTCGAACTTCACAGCCTGGTGTAGCGTAGAAGCTACAACTCCAGCAGCATGTATCCAAGGTCGTCCCAACAGCAGATTGTACGTGGCGATATGTCCAATACTTGAAATTCAACATCAAACCAAGTCGGGACCATCTGCAAACAAAGGTTGATTTCTCCAATTGTGGCCCTTTGAGACCCATCAAATGTTTTCACATTCATTCTCCGTATCGGGACTTCATATTCAATTGAGTATTTCCTTCTTCAAGTCAAGAGAGCAGAGGGTCTATATATACAATATTAAAGTATTTTCATTACCATCGAGCTATAATTGACGGGCAGGCCCCTATTGGGCAACCTCTAATTAGATGGTAAGTTATATACCGAGCCTACTGTGGCCGAGCGCCTATGAGCGAGCCTAGTTAGTCGAGATACAGAGCCTATCATATACACACGAGGGGAAGATTAATACAGAAATTGGCAAGGAGCACTTGAGAAGCTTAATTATTATCCTCAGGCGATCTAGTGGCTGTATTGATTTGTAATGTTTTTGCTTTGTAGTGATTCTGCTGCCTTAGTTTCTTCGTCGTAGTAGTTAGATTACTTAGACTCAAGTTTTGATATAAACAGG
>NW_017680222.1:9354-14147 GCF_001879085.1 Nicotiana attenuata | reverse complement strand
GTAACAAACCATACCTGCAGCCTCAGATGCAATTACATGATATACCACATAGCTCAACTCTCGTAGCGATAACTTCTAATCATAGCAGTTGCTCAGAACAACCGAATATCGATAATAAACCTCTTATCAAATAAAGCCTCATTCCAACACTTCTGTATACTGCCAATGATAAATAAAACACGTAGAAAGTCTTAACCATTCCTTAGATCAACCATTTGTGAAGCCACTTCTCTTTTGACAAGGGCCATAGTAAACTCCTAAGCCAAATCCCGAGATTATCCAAATTCTCCAAACTCTAGCCCGCGATGCCTTTGCCTCTCGAATCGACCTCCAAATTCTCCAAATCTAACCAAAATCAGTATATTATCATCGATATACGCTAAAGGAACAAAGCCCAAGCAAAAATAATCAAATTAAGTCAAAAATCCCGAAATTGGCTCAAACCCGGCCTCCGAACCCACGTCTCGGAATCCGATAAAAATCACAAAAGTGTAAAACCCATTCACTCACGAGTCTACCCATATCAAATTCACCAAAATCCGACATCAAATGGCCATCCAAATCGCCAAAATCAACTCTCCAAACCTTCTTCCATTTTCTCAATTTTCACCCTAAATTCCCAAATGATAAGAATCAAGACATAATTATGGGATTTAACCAAATTTGAGTGAAGAACACTTACCCCAATCAATCCTCTGAAAATCCCTTCAAAAATTGCCTCAATCCAAGCTCCATAGCTCCAAAAATGCAAAAATGGCTGAAATCCTCGAAATAGAGTACTTTATAATCTGCCCGGGCATTTACCCTATGCTATCGCGGACAAACTAATGCGACAGCGAAGCAAAAAAAATTTCTAGCCCCTCTTTTACCCTATGCGATCGCGGCCATTTCCCCGCGATCGCGTAGAATAAACTTTTCCAACAGCCTTCTCCAACTCTTCCGGACAGCCTCTAGTATAATGGTTATAACATTTTGTACAAAACTCCAAATTTCAATTGGTTTAACATTCTGAAAACTAGACATCAAGGGCTACAACTTTCATTTGTGAATCATCTTCAAATTCCTTATAGATTGTGAGATATAAGCTTCCAAAGTCGGGTCAGTGTAGCAGAGATTTTACTCTATGCGATCGCAGGAAGACTTACGCAATCGCACAGCACAACTCCATTTTTCAAAATTTTCTCTATGCTAACGGGATCGGATCTATGCTAACGCACTATACACCCTTGAAGCCAAAAACCAGCAACTAGAAAAACTGGCCTAGAAAACTGGTCCGAAACCACTTCGAAACTCACCCGAGGCCCTCGGGACCTCAACCAAACATGCCAACACATCCCATAACATCATTCAACTTGTTCCAACCTTCGGAACGCTCAAAGCAACATCAAAATATCGAATCACCCTCGGATTCAAGCCTAAGAATTCCAAAACTTCCAGATTTCTGAATTCGATTAAAAAGTCTATCAAACCTCGTCCGAATGACCTGAAATTTTGCACACACGTCACAAATGACACAACGGACCTACTCCAATTTCCGAAATTCTATTCCGACCCCGATATCAAAATTTCCACTGCTGACCGAAAAATAGCAAATTTCCAATTTCGCCAATTCAAGCCTAAATCTACCACATACCTCCAAAATATATTCCGGACGCGCTCCCAAGTCCAAAATCACCTAGCGGAGCTAAACAAATCACAAAAATCCAAATCCGAGATCAAATACTTGTCGACACCCCCTTTTTCCCAAGAAATCGGGTTTACGATATTTTTTGAAAAAGACAAATCTATTCCCATTTGGGAATTGGGTTTTGGAATTGAAGAGTCGCCACCTAATGATTATAGTGCATTAGGACACTTTAAAAGAATTTGATATGAAGAACCAGAGTTTGGGTAAGGGCTAGAAAATATCTCGAGGGGAAGGTGTTAGGCACCCCTCAAGATCCACTAGTGTGGTTCCCGGCCATGTTACAGTTGTGACATTAAGTGCAAACAACAAGTAAACAAGCAAGAAGTACAAATACGAGGGGTTTTCATATAATAGTTGCAAATAATTTGAAATTAAACGAAGTTAAAGAGGCTAAAGTTTGAGAAGAAAGTAGTTTTCGAAATAAAAATAAACAGATAAAGGGAGAGGGGTCCTATGTTTATAAATAATATGGATCACCCCACACAACACCCGGTAACCGTTTATACACGTGGTGTTATCGCGTGGTCATCATATCCACATCTACCCTTCCCACCCCATTAAGGTATTAAAGCGCGAATGTCTCGTTACTTATTGCATGCTAGTACTCGTCCCAATCCTATCAGTCCCGGAGGCATTTGGACTAACTAGTCATAATGGGAGAGGGGTTTGGGGCCTTTTGGAGAGTTTTCAAAGGACAAAATACTAAGGCGTCAATCAAAACACATAATGCAAGTAAAGGGGAAAGCAAATAAGCAAGTAGGGCTCACATAAGCCTCCTAAAATCATATAAAGCCATAGTGTTTAGCATGTCTTGCACATACTGGTTTAGTCTTAAATTAAATTAAAGCGATAAGCGGACTGGTTCAACACATATTTTTGGACAGGAAGTCTATATTAGGCTTACTCGAATGCAGTTGTCTAAGACTGATCCAGTTGATTAGTTAACCCTTTTTTGTCTATTTGTTGGATAGAACTACTGATTTTAAAACACAAGCTGATTTTAAAAGAAAATTTGAGAGTAACAAAAAGTTTCAGAAAAAGGGTACGTGGTTTAACAACTAAACGAGTTCCAGAATGCAGATCGGTTGGGAAATGTTTACCAGAGTTCATGCGAGTAGGTTTAGAAAGAAAAGTCGTTTGTTTTAGTAAAATCAACACTGTTTTGAATAAGTGAGACAATTTTGGTTTCGAAATCCCTATAGGCATGCTTTCTATACGTGATACCTTTTTAAATACTAATGGAAGCCTTGTAAACCAAGATATCTACATATGTCATTTTATTATTAAACATATCTGTTTGCCTAATGATGCTATTATATGCAGAGATGCAAACCCCTATAGGCATGGTATCTACATGCGTAGTTGCAGAATTCAGAAGTTAAATCCTATAGACATACTTTCTACGTATGAAATTGTACAAATTAGAGACAAAATCCTATAGGCATATTTTCTACCCATTGTGCATAAAAGTAACCCCTCCCTTTTTCACTAAATCCCCATGAGTTTATACCATTTTGTTACAGACCAGTAGAACAAGACTGAAATTAAAAGTACATCAGAAATTATCAGCTGCATCCGAGGGACCTAATTCAAACTTAGTGTCAAATAATATGAGATTGAGCCACTTCCGAGATCAAGATTTCCAAACCCTTCTCTTATCTAGGGTGTTTCAGAGATCCAAGGAGTTTCAGGAACCTCAGGCAGTGCTTACACCCAAGATATTAATCAGAATGAGTTATAGTGCAGTGTGGAAGAGCCAACCCTCATGTGTCCAAGTTCAGAGGGACCTTAGGGGTCCCAAAGCAAGGCTCACAAGAGAGGGGCAGAATTTAAATTCTAAGAATGAGTGCAAGTGCAATAGAGGGGGGGAGGAATGCCAAGGCAGGCTGGTGGTCATACCTAACCATGAGGTAGGTTGGCACACCCCTGACCAAGCCTGTTCAGCTAGCAAATAAGAGCACAGACGTATTGAAGGTCAGACTATAGTCTAGACAGTGATTAAGATACTGCCAGACCAAGGTCTTAAGCTCAAGATACATATATAGGGGAAAGGGGAATGGGAATTGAAAGAGTTTAGGACTCAGGGAGTCCAGTCCATATACATGAACAACAATGTCAAGTGTTGTCATGTTTCTGAACCATAACTCAACATACAAAAGGGATTAGGGGATAGGGATTCATGTAAGAGCATAGCAAAGAGACAAACCAACTTGCAAAATTTACATTATGGAAGCAGTAAACCCAATAAAGAATGAACTGGAGAATAAACACATAGGGGAGTGGCAGAAATTAAACAAAGGTAACATACCAGTTGCAGAAGAAGCAAGCAAAGAGAAGCAGGATACTTTCAAACCAAGCCACAATCAAAAGAACCTTAAGCTTATGAGCACAGAGAACTCGAATATTTTTTAAAGAAAATCTGAGTGTATTTTAAGAGAAGAAGTGATGACTTGTTCATGTTCCCACTCCCTTGAAAGGGAAGAAGTACAGGTATTTATAGTTTTGAAAACGAGTAGAAAACAAGGTAACAAATACAGTTTCAACACAAACATGGAAATATTCAGAGTCAAAATCAATTAACACAGGTTTTCCCTTTAATCAAGGGATTACTGCTCAACGGGCACTTAACAGGATTAATAAAAGGAAAGAAAATCAATTTGTAAGCAGAATGATCATTGCCATAAAAGGAGCGGTAAAACCATATAGTAGGGGATTAAGTCTAAATACAGGAGTGTACTTATTTTGGAAAGGATCTGGTAAGGCCAAACAAAGAAGGAGAATCAATTAACCCTTAACAGGCGAGTAAAAAATCAGAACTGCACAAGGAAAAGTTTTGAAAATCAATCACGAATTTGAAAATCAATCACAGAAGGGACTCAGTATATAAATGAGGTGCACAAGTAATAGACATGTGAGGCCAAGCTATGGCAAGGAGAGGTAGCATACAGTAATAGCATGATAGTCATGTAGGTCAAGTTTCGTTGGTTTAGTAAGAGAGAAAAGATCAGAAGCATGCAAAAGGTTAGGTGAAAACCTTTCTGAAAACATAATCGAGTTTGACAGATAGTAAGAAAGCAGAATCAAAAGAATCACACAAAGAGATGCT
>NW_017680222.1:5146-8987 GCF_001879085.1 Nicotiana attenuata | reverse complement strand
ATTGTATGTGATTTATGACTTGTACACAAGGTTTGGCGTCATTCCGGAATGTTTGGTATGGTTCGTGTGAGCACGTGATTTTTGCCTAGAGCCCAGTCGAGTGTTGGCGTGTGTGGTTTCTTGGTCTTCCTTGTATGACCGCATCAGGGAGTGTCAGTATGATGATCCGCATTTGCTTGCCTTTAAGGACAGGGTTCAGCATGATGATGCCAGGGATGTGACAATTGGAGATGATGGTGTGTTGAGGATGCAGGTCCGGATTTGCGTGCCCAACGTGGATGGGCTTCCGGAGTTGATATTGGAGGAGGCCCATAGCTCGCGGTATTCCATTCATCCGGGTGCCGCAAAAATGTATCAGGATCTCAGACAACACTATTGGTGGCGGAGGATGAAGAGAGATATTGTGGAGTATGTAGCCCGGTGTCTTAACTGTCAGCAAGTGAAATACGAGCATCAGAGACCGGGTGGCTTACATCAGCAGATGGTTATTCTTGAGTGGAAGTGGGAGAGGATCACTATGGATTTTGTTACCGGACTCCCACGAACTCTGAAGAAATTTGATGCTATTTGGGTGATTGTAGACAGGCTGACCAAGTCCGCGCACTTCATTCCGGTTTGTACTACTTATTCTTCAGAGCGGCTGGCAGAGATCTATATTCGGGAGATAGTTCGATTGCATGGTGTCCCAATTTCCATCATATCAGATCGGGGCACTCAGTTCACCTCTCAGCTTTGGCAGGCAGTTCAGCGAGAGTTGGGTACTCAGGTGCAGTTGAGCACAGCTTTTCACCCTCAGACGGACGGGCAATCCGAGTGTACCATTCAGATATTGGAGGATATGTTACGTGCCTGCGTTATTGATTTTGGAGGGTCATGGGATCGGTTTCTACCGCTTGCAGAGTTTGCCTACAACTGATAGCATTCATGGCAGCTCAACATCATTAAAGGAGAAGGATGAAGCTCTGGAAGCTCCAAGAAGGCCCATGACAAGGTCTCAAACAAAGAAATTTCAAGACAAGCTTAATAGGCTTCAATTGGCAATTAAAAAGTGTTTTATAATAGAAGAAGAGCTCCAGCACAAGGAGGATCTTTGGGCCAAGTCTTACAACTATTTTGAGGCCAAAATTAAAGTCCAAGAGGAGATGGAATGAGGCCCAAATATGCCCCAAAAGAGAGGAATTTTCAGCAGCCCAAATAAGCCCAAAAATAGTTTCTAGAATATATATTTAATAGTTGTTTTAATCTATGTTGACTTGCATTGGCCTATATGTATGTTGACTACATTGGTCTTAGTGTGGGCAGTCTTCTATGCTTTTAGGGAATATAATTCTCATTTATTGAAGTCTTGACTAGCTCCTTCTTTACTACTATATAAAGGGGTGCTTGTCTTCCATTGTAGAACATCATTGAAGATTAATATTATTATTGTGAGTTCTTTGAACCTTTGTGAACCTTACTTTGAAGATTTATCTTGCAACCCTAACTAGTTCATAGCTTAAGGTAGTAAGATAATTTTCTTTCTTGTGATATCTTTGGTTTCTTTTGATATTCTTCGAAGGCGACTAGTTTCTTTTACTAGTTGTTGTCGTAAGTTATTCAAACTAGAAGTCAAGATCCGAATCTAGTTCTTGATTAGCTTATCTCTAGTGAAGGCAATTGGTTTCATAACCAACTTGTTGTCACTAGGATCTTGTCAAAATCTAGATTAACATAATCTCGGGGTTCTTGGACCTTTCCTCGAATTTCGACATATCTAGTTTATTTTTCTTGCTCCGCTTGCATTTCTTTACTACTTCCGCATTTCATCAACTTATTTTCTTCAAGTTCTTGGATCTCCCAACCTTTGTGTTATCACTACATATCCCTGCTTTTACTGGAATCAGGCCGTATGTAGTTCAGGAACTATTGACGGAACATGCCGATGGAGATTTGAAAGAGGCGGACACGATGTTTAAGGTGGCAAGAAGTATTTGGAGTCTGATTGGCTGCGGGAACCGGAGCGAGATCGCTCCTGCTGAGGCGGTCGTTGCTGGCCGGTGTACCTGCAAGTGAGCAATACGGGCATACGTGATGCAAGTTCCCATTGGACCATGAATGATGTCTTTGGACGGTTAGGATGACGTCCTCGGACCATGATGTCCTGGGCCATGAAGCGCAAAATTAAAGGATTCGCAGGCTATGAAATGATGTTCTCGGGCTATGATAATGATGCCTCCGAACCATGATGCCTTTGAATAATGATGTGCAGGATATAAAGCGGGTCCTCGGGCCATGGCATGGTGTTCTTGGGCTATGAGGATGATGCCTCCGAACAATGACGCCCTCGGACAGTTTGGCGGTGTTTCAGCCCATGAAATGCAAGATTTGGCGGTATTTCAGCCTATGAAATGCAAGATTTGGCAGTATTTCAGCCGGTGCAGAAAAATGTAAATGGCGATATTTCAGCCGACAGAAATTTAAATAAAACAGCAATGTTACAACTGATGTAAAAAATGTAAATGGCAATATTTCAGCCGACAGAAGTTAAATATAAGCAGGCGATGTTTCAGCCGATGTAGCAAAAATGTAAATGGCGATATCTCAGCCGACAAAATTTTGAAATAAAGCAGCGACGTTTTAGTTGATGTAGAAACGTAAATGGCGTTATTTCAGCCGATACCGAGAATTAAATAAAGTTGGCGATACTTCAACCGATAAAGAAGGGTGATTATAAATGGCGACGTTTCAGCCGATAGGGATTTAAACAAAAATTGGCGGTGTTTTAGCCATGCAAGATTTGTATGAAGATGGCGGTATTTCAGCCGATGCAAATAGAGGTGGCGATATTTCAACCATGCAGATGGAGACAGTGCTTAGTCTCGAAAGGCAGAAAGGTAGCCTTATGCAATGCAAGAAAATGCAGGATGGAGACAGTGCTTAGTCTCGAAAGGCAGAAAGGTGGCCTTATGCAATGCAAGAAAATGCAGGATGGAGACAGTGCTTAGTCTCGAAAGGCAGAAAGGTAGCCTTATGCAATGCAAGATGATGGATGGAGACAGTGCTTAGTCTCGAAAGGCAGAAAGGTAGCCTTATGCAATGCGAGAATGTAAAAGGACGAGTAGTAGTGAGACTTCTTAGCTGATAGCTGATATCGTGACTGCTGGGGAGGTTGTGTTTGGATAGCAATTATGAACAAGTGATGATTCTGAGAGGTTGCGTTCTTGAGAAAGTATGCGTGCATAAATATACCTGACGATATTGTTAGTTGGTGCATGCATCCAAAGAAAAATCGTGAGTTTCGTAAAGGGGAAAGGCTAGTTCGTTTTCCCCTGGCTTCCGACGTTGCGTATCATTGGGGTAGCGTTGCTAAACAGCAGCAATTCGAACAGTAGTTATGCATGATTTAGTAAATATAACGTAAGTAGAAAATAGTTTTCTTTAGATGAACCAACGACTGCGACGTGGTTCAAGAAATTGCAACCTTTCTTGCTCCGAAATTTTGAAGGTCCTCCTCAAAATTCTGCCCCAGTTTACTGAGGTGACATTCCTGGCGATGAATGGCTGAAAACTAACTTCGGAATTTTGAGGGTCCTCCTCAAAATTCTGCCCCAGTTCCAATAGCAGGGAGGAAAAATGGAATTTTTATTAAATTGTGACCGAACCCGTAGGGCTGCCTATGTATCCCCTCTTAAACGGGAATCAGGTCAGGCGTAGTTCAAATGATGAAACCCAGTAATTTACCAGCAGGAACCCCAAATGCACACTTGGCGGGATTCAGTTTCAGATTGTACTTCCTCAATCTATTGAAGAACTTTCTCAGGTCTTCCATATGATCAGTGGCTTTCTTGGATTTGATGATGAC
>NW_017680222.1:0-3735 GCF_001879085.1 Nicotiana attenuata | reverse complement strand
TGTGATGCAAGTAGGGGAGTATCTTGGAGTTCTTGGTTGCCCATTCTTCTCGAACCTGATGTATGAGCAAGTCTAAATCCCCGATCACTAGCAGCTCCTGAATGTTCATGTTAATGGCCATCTTGAGCCCCAGGATGCAGGCTTCGTATTCGGCCATGTTGTTGGTGCAAGGGAATCTGAGCTTGGCGGATACCGGGTAGTGCTGGCCGGTTTCTGATACTAGGACTGCTCCTATGCCAACTCCTTTGAAATTTGCAGCTCCGTCGAAAAACAACCTCCAACCCTCGTAGGATTCTGCAATATCCTCTCCTACAAAGGACACTTCTTCATCAGGAAAATACGTTTTCAATGGTTCGTATTCTCCGCCGATAGGATTCTAAGCAAGGTGGTCTGCTATGGCTTGGCCCTTGATCGCTTTCTGAGTTACGTAAACAATGTCGAATTCACTTAGCAGGATTTGGCACTTGGCGAGCTTGCCAGTGGGCATGGGCTTCTGGAAGATATACTTCAGCGGGTCCATCCTTGATATGAGATAAGTAGTGTAGGCACAGAAATAATGCCTCAATTTCTGAGCTACCCAAGTCAGAGCACAACAGTTGCGCTCCAATTAAGAATACCGGGCCTCGTACGGGGTGAACTTCTTACTGAGATAGTAGATGGCTTGCTCCTTTCTCCCCGTTTCATCATGTTGTCCCAGAACACAACCGAACGCTCCATCCAAAACCGCAAGATAAAGCAATAGAGGCTTTCCTGGCTCGGGCGGAACCAAGACTGGCGGCGTTGACAGGTATTCCTTGATTCTGTCAAAGGCTTTCTGACAATCGTCAATCCACTTAGTAGCAGCGTCTTTCTTCAACATCTTAAAGATGGGTTCACAAATGACTGTGGACTGAGCTATGAACCGGCTGATATAGTTGAGCCTCCCCAGGAAACTCATTACGTCCTTCTTGTTCTTTGGCGGTGGCAATTCTTGAATGGCTTTGACCTTTGATGGGTCCAATTCTATTCCTCGACGACTCACGATGAAACCTAGTAATTTTCCAGCAGGAACCCCGAATGCACACTTGGCGGGATTCAGTTTCAGATTGTACTTCCTCAATCTGTTGAAGAACTTTCTCAGGTCTTCCATATGATCAGTGGCTTTCTTGGATTTGATGATGACATCGTCCACATATACTTCAATCTCCTTGTGTATCATGTCATGAAAGATAGTAGTCATGGCTCTCATATAGGTGGCGCCAGCATTCTTCAACCCAAATGGCATCATTTTGTAACAATACATTTCCCACTGCGTGATGAAAGTCGTTTTCTCTGCATCTTCCTCATCCATCCATATCTGATGATATCCGGCGAAACAATCAACAAAGGACTGCAACTCATGCTTGGCGCAGTTGTCGATAAGAATGTGTATGTTCGGCAAGGGGAAGTCATCTTTGGGACTGGCCCGGTTAAGATCCCGGTAGTCAACACAAACTCTAACTTTCCCATCTTTCTTTGGTACTGGCACGATGTTGGCTAACCATGTCGGATACTCTACCACTCTGAGAACCTTAGCTTTGACTTGCTTAGTAACCTCTTCTTTGATTTTCAAACTCATGTCGGGTTTGAATTTCCTGAGCTTCTGTTTTACCGGCGGACAGGCTGGATCTGTTGGCAGTTTGTGAGCTACAATGGACGTGCTGAGACCAGTCATATCATCATACGACCAGGCGAATATGTCCTCATTTCCTTTAAAAATTCTGTGTATTCTTCCTTTTCTGATGGTGACAGGTGAACACTGATGCGAGTTTCTTTGACATTTTCTGTATCTCCCAAATTAACGACCTCAGTTTCTTCCAGGTTAGACTTAGGTCTATTCTCAACCTCTCTGACGACCTCTTCTGGTATATCATCCTCTTCTGAATCTACATCCTTTTGCTGCGTTGTTTCGTTGCAAGTCACAATCGTTGGTTCATCATCAAAGTAAGTAATAGTAATGCTGTGTGAAAATAGAGTAAATGATAGAGAAAATAATAAGAGCGAGATATATGATAAACTGAAATGCTTTGATTAAATTCATGATTGTTTGGAACATCGGAGCTCTTTTCAAAATTAAAGACAATGCAGAAAAAAATCAGCTAGTAAAAAGTAAAATGAGATGCATAGTGCTTTTGTTTACCCTTGCTACCCCGAAGCTTTCCGGGACCTGACGGTTCTAATTGACCAATTGTTGAGGCGGTCTCCTCGGTTGACCGCTTGTATGGAAGGGCCTTCCTCCCCTTCCTCCTCGAAAAGAACACAGCAATCCATATCATCATCCTCCAGAAATAGATTCTTCATGGCTGCCAATGCTTCATCTTCTTCTGACCCATATATAGTATCTGCCGGTTGGAAGGTCTGCTCCAGGCTAGGCATCGGAAGCTCCAATGGATAGTAGGGGCCGCGCCATGGTGGCGACCAGTTCTGGAATTCTTCCCAAGTATAACCGTACCCTAAGCCAAATGTAGTACCATGCTTCTTTAGTTTGATGGGCTTAGTGATCCCCTGGAGGTTTTTGCCGAGTCCCTTTCCAGGCTCGTACCCACACCACTTCAGGATACTTTCAATCTTGTTATCCCACCACTTATCCTTGTCTACAGCGTTGACCCTTTCAATGTGGTGGTATGTTTCTCCGCCTATTATCCTTCTGCCTCCAATTATTGGGATGGTCTGGCGACTATATATGGGGTTACTACCATCGCCATGAATAATCACCTCCTGGTGATTCCATTCGAATTTCACTGCCTGATGCAGGGTCGATGCTACGGCTCCAGCGGCGTGGATCCAGGGCCGTCCTAACAACAAGTTGTAGGATGTCGGGACGTCTATCACTTGAAAGTCGACGTCGAACCATGTTGGCCCCATTTGCAAGCATAGGCTGATTTCTCCAATAGTAGCCCTTTGGGACCCATCGAAGGCCTTGACATTGATAGCCCCATCTTTGATTTCGTGCAGGCTTTTTCCCAAGGTTCTGAGAGTTATCAGCGGACAGATGTTGAGGCTGGATCCTCCATCGATCAGGACTCTAGTGATGAAATAATCCTCGCATTGCACGGTGACGTGCAGTGCCTTGTTGTGGCTCAGTCCTTCCGGTGGCAGCTCATCTTCGTGGAAGGTGATTTTATGGCTTTCCAGCACTTGTCCTACCATATTTGCCATTTAGCCTCCAGTTATGTTGCTGGGCACATAAGCTTCGCTCAGTATCTTCATTAAGGCATTCTTGTGAGCGTCAGAGCTCTGTAGAAGAGCTAGGATGGAGATCTGTGCTGGTGTTTTGTTTAATTGCTCAACGACCGAGTACTCCTTAGCTTGTATTTTCCTCCAAAGATCGTCGGGCCCAGTTCCAATAGGCCGTACCGAGGCTTGCTTACTGGACTCAGCTAAGTGTTCTGGGGTATAAATCCTCCCTGTTCTGGTCATTCTTTGTGCAGCAATTGTTTCTCCTGTCTTGGTTTTTCCTTTCCTCCTAGCTTCGGCAAAGTAATCCCATGGTATGGCATTTGAGTGGAATGGTATTATGTCTGACATTGCCACAGGAATAGGTACCCTTGGGGGTAACACAGCAACTTCAAAGGGTGCAGGTGCTTTTGGAACTCCAAATTCAACCTCAATTGGCCCGGGCGTCTTTGCAGAAGGAGGCGCTTCAAATTCGAGAGGTATAGACATGTTTACTTCATCGTCCCTGGAGGGCTGATTCTGCACAACAATTGGGCTAAG
>NW_017680221.1:11493-14151 GCF_001879085.1 Nicotiana attenuata | reverse complement strand
ACATTTCCTAGTTCAGTTTCTGTTTGCCGTAGTTCCAGAGGTCTGCTGGTTTGATTTCGAGTAGTTTTGGAGTTCAATCAGTTTGTTTTTGGTCATTTACTGGGTGTTGCATTTCTATGATGTGTTACTGGGGTGTTATGAAGATTATTTTGGTTCAAATCACTCCAATTGTTGCTGTTTTTTGACTGGCTGGATTTCAGTAGTTGTTATTGCTGCTGACTCCTTCTTCTTCTTCTTATATTCCAAATATCCAGGTACACATTCTCGAATTTGATGTGATGTAGTTTTGAAGTGGAAATGCAATAGACTGCTCATTCGTTTGTTCCTGGAAGCCGTGCTTGTTTGGACCATAATGTAGCAGTAGTTAGTTATATGTTAGATTCATAGTATAATTCTAGCTTGAATGTAATTAATTGGACTGTTTTGGGACTGTTTAAACCTGTGGTTATCTAGTTGTAGCTTCAATATAGTTAATACTTGTTTAACTCAACGTTTCTTCTGTTAAAATAAGAAATCAGAAACAATTGAGATTTGCAGTTGCTTGTGAAATCAGTGTGTCTATTAAATTCAAGTTAAACATGTGTCCCAAACAATTTTTGTACTACAGTAATTGCTATCAGCAAGTTTGCTATTAATGTCAATTCTTTCGTCTTGTTGAATTCACTGCTTCAACGTAGGTACTAATAGCTTTAGGATAGTGGTTAATATCAGTAATTTGCTTGAGTTGAACATGTCACCATCAGTTCACTAATTTGAATCAATTAGCTGTTTGACAATTAGATATAGACAAAGTATGAATTTAGGTTCTTAATTTGTAATCAATATCCTGTTACTTTGATTAAGTGTACGTTGTTTTACCTTATTGCCAATTGTTGAACACACTCAGAAGAGTTTGGAGTAATTCTGGTGGGAAAATGTTTTAAGCAAAATATGGGCCTGCCTAGCTTCAGGGATTCGATCCCTCGATCTCCCCTGTGCGACCTGATTTGCCCTGTCCGGTTTGGGCTAGCCTTAGGCCCAATACCTATGTTTACATGGGTATTTTGTACGGCGTGCACATATCATGTGGCTTGGGCTCTTTGGGCTCAAGCTTATGACTGACCTGCCCTTTGCACGCTTGGTTTATGGTCTTTCCATATGGGCTACGTTCAAGCCCAAAATGGCTAGGACCTGAAATCATATGAGCTCATGGACCCAAACGTAATAACTATTAGATAATATTAATTGATAAGGACTCTTGCTTTTATTATTAGAGACAAATAAAATATAGAGAATCATAGTTGCTTTTTAGGGTTGCCTTTTAAGTAATAAATGAGATGAGCCTCGCCAAACAAAAATATGTAAATTGCGGGCCTCAATAAATGTTTGTGTTAAAATACTTAGATTTCGAGATGGGCCGTTTAGAGAATTTCACAGCCTTCTCCAAAGATAATAACGCGATAGTCTCTTTAGGCACGCAATTTAAATAATTTTACCTTCCTAATAAGGGTGCACATTTATGTGACCCAAATCCAAATCCCAACGAAGTCGAAATGTGTCAAAAATTGCGGGTGCATTTATGTGACGCGGTTCGAGACGTATTTTCACGACGTTGCAATTCTCTTAAAATAATAATAACAAAGCGGTTCAAAGTTAAAAGCACATAGATTAAAACATGTACTAAAATCAAACAAATAAGCCAAATATGACAGTTTGAGCGACCGTGCTAGAACCACGGAACTCGGAAATGCCTAACACCTTCTCCCGGGTTAACAGAATTCCTTACTCGGATTTCTGGATCGCAGACTGTTAAACAGAGTCATAATTTCCTCGGTTCGGGATTCAACTGGTGACTTGGGACACCATTAATCTCCCAAGTGGTGACTCTAAAATCTTAATAATAAATCCCGTTCCGATTGTCCTTTAAGTGGAAAAACTCCTTTACACCCTGCGGGTGTAGGAAAAAGGAGGTGTGACAATAGGATAGGAGTACTAAATTCCTCCGGGACTAATTGAAAGAGACGGGTAACAGCATGCAATAGGGGTCGAGACCAACTCTCGCTTTAATTACCTTCACGTGGAGGGAAAGGGTAGATATGGATATGATGACCGGTGCGATAATGCCACGCGTAGCCCCTTTCCAAGGAGTGATTACTGGGTATTGCATTGATGTGATCCATATTATAAACAAACCTAGGATTCCCCTACATTCCCAAGTATGCTTAAATTGTAATTCTTTTCAAAATCTTCCTTTTTCATTAATTGCTTTTCAAACACCTGTGTATTTAAACTCAAATCCCCTACTATTTGAGCCATACTTGTTTATCTGCTAATTGTACAAATTCACGAAAACTGTTTGGCCGGGAACCACATTAGTGGATCCTGAGGGGTGCCTAACACCTTCCCCTTAGGATAATTTCAAGCCCTTACCCTGTCTCTGGTTACCAAACGTAGTTATAAATGAACCCTATAGGTGCCCTAACGCACCTTAAATCGTTAGGTGGCGACTCTTCAAAAAATGCAAACCCCTTTCCCAAAAGGAACGAGTTTTCCCAACCAAAACGTCATGAACCCGATTTCGTGAGAAAAAGGGGGCGCGACAGCATGGTGACTCTGCTGGGGATATTTAGGCTTTTACCATTTCATACCATTTTTTGTGAATTTGTACCCCCCCCCCCC
>NW_017680221.1:0-11473 GCF_001879085.1 Nicotiana attenuata | reverse complement strand
TCGGGTGACTCGTGTCTCGGGGGTATACTTTTTAGGGCCTTTTTTACCACTTTTCATTACCACGTTTTTTTGTCGTAACTTTTGGTAACCCCCCCCCCCCCCCCTTATGTGCAATTATTTGTTTAATTCCTTTAAGCGTTTAATTTCTTTTTCAAGAGCAACTGACGTATCTTTCTTGTTTCCTTCCTTTACTGCTGCTATAAATTATAAAACTGCTATATTTTATCGCTTTCTTAACGTGCAAATACATGACAACATGCTTTTAATTATTGCATAATCATGCTTCACATCATACTCCACTCGTTCCAAACAAAATACTATAGCAACGCTTGATAAGTGGTTGCGCTCTTCTTATATCATTACCCCCTAAATTCGGAAAGGCTTATTTACGGTAACACTAGTCGATCAGCGGTGCAGTCGACGGTTCCGTGCCTTCCCCCTCGAGTTGTCCGCTTGAGGGTATCAGTCTAAAACCCCATAGAAACCTTACTCTGTTATTGTTGTTGCATGCATCATGGTCAAACCTAGCCGGGTCAGTTATGTCGTTCACATAATGATCCTTTAAGATAAGCCTTATCCAAAGTCCATCGGGTTTTCCATAATCCCAATGGACGCAACCACGTTCTGTGCATTAATTTGGAGAACTAAATGCCGATATGTTGATCATAAATGTATAAAAAGTCGAGTTTGGTGGGGGTGAGGTCTAACCCTTTTGTCTTGCAAAAAATGAGGCACAAGGTCCCCAGCTTCGGAATGGTTAACATACCCCCACTCTTGCTAGACTGGTGAAAGAATCTTCCATCGGGTGATCAGATCAATGAATGGAAAGAAAGGGTCGTCAAGGCTAGCGAAAAGCTAGATTATCTGGAATACAGCCTGTTAGAATTGGAAGGAAAAGTGAGGGAAAGAGTCAACGACTGCCAATGCGCTGAAAGAAATGAAGAAGGACATCTGGCGAAGGTGTACTTACTAATGAGCCTACGCAAGCTAGAGGATTTGATCAACGAGAACATTCAACCTGAGGAAGGTCCTTCTGGGACCAAATAGGCTAGATTTGTTCTTGCTTTTTCTTAAGATGTAATAAGGCCAAGTGCCAATAGTAACTCATTTTTTATCATTATCATTTTGGAATTCGTTTGTTCTTACATTATGAAATGAAGCATTTATCGGCATTAAAAGTTCTCCAAATCAATTTGTTGCTAGGCCTACCTCGGGCACAAAGAGGTTCCCAAATTAGGACACGCTTTACATTCCCGCACTATGTGTTTAAATATTGCAATACTTTTTATAATCCTCACTTACTTGATTACCTATTGTTTTTATTATTCCCCTTCCCAAAGGTTAGTTCGTGCACTCTGGCATCATAATCTTATTTCACAAGATCCAGGGGCCCTCCACCCACTCCTCCTCTTAGTCCCATTAAAGGCAAGGACAAAGGCAAGAATAAAATGGAAGATTTAAACAACATCAGGAAGGAGAATACAACTGAACGGGTAGATGTCGCGCCCCCTTTTTCTCGCGAAATCGGGTTTATGACATTTGGGAGGACAACTCGTTCCCTTTTGGGAATTGGGTTTAAGAGAATTGGAGAGTCGCCACCTAATGATTTAAGTGCATTAGGACACTAAGAAGGGTTTTTGTTTGGATAACCAGAGATTGGGTAAGGGCTTGAAGTTATTCCAAGGGGAAGGTGTTAGGCACCCCTCAGAATCCACTAGTGTGGTTCCCGGCCAAGCTATTGTTGTGACTTTAAGTACAAATAACACGTAAGCAAGTAAGACTTTCAAATAAGAGGGGATTTCACATAATGGTTGCAAATTGATGAAGTTAAAAGAAACGGAAGGAAAGCTGAATTTTGAAAAAAAAAACAATTTGAAATTTGAAAGTAAACAATGAAATAAACAAGTAAAAGAGAGGGGGGGTCCTAGGTTTATAAATAATATGGATCACCCACACAACACCCGGTAATCACTTATACACGTGGTGTTATCGCGTGGTCATCATATCCATATCTACCCTTTCCCACCCCGTTAAGGTATTAAAGCGCGGAATAGTCTCGTATTTCTTATTGCATGGTATTACCCGCCCTAATCCTATCAGTCCCGGAGGTATTTAGGACTACTAATCCTAAAGGAAAGGGATGTTGGGATTTTATAGTTTCAAAGGTAAAAATACTAAGGCAACAAGCAAGAACACATATAACAAGTATGGGGAAAGCACATAAACAAATAAGGCTCAAACAGACCTCCTTTAAGCAAAGAAAAGGACATAGTTTAGCATGTCTTACACGTACTGTTTAAGGGTCTGATTAAAACTTAAAAGTTGGGGCAGGCTGATTTATCACATATTTCCAGATAAGAAGTCCGAATTAGGCTTGCCTGCTGGTCGTAATTGATAGAGACCGATGCAGTTTATAACTTTTACCCTAAGGCTTGCCTAAGTGTTAGACGGAACCTATAGGCATGATATCTACTAATTTCATAAACAAAGTGGTAAGCTGATTGCAGATTGATTTTAGGAAAAGGTTACCAATTTTGACAAAAGGAGTATGAGTTCTGCAATTGATAATGCATTACTACTGACAGTTTAAACTTACAAACGAGTGAGGCGATTCAGATTTGAATTAGAACCCCTATAGGCATGCTTTCTATGTGTTTGTCAACTTAAAACGTTGTTATAGACATAGAAGAGTACAGAAATTCTATAACATGATATCTAAGCGTGACGTGATATATGATTACATTTTTTCAGTTATTAGGACCTACAGATAAGTTTGCCTAGTGAAAAGCGGGTATGCAAGAATCAGAAAGGACCTATAGGCATATTTTCTACATGCGTGTGCAGAAGCTATAGACATAATACCTACATGAAAGTGCAGGATCCCTATAGTCATGGCATCTAAATGAGAATGCTGAAGTTCTTATAGACATGGTAACTAAATGAGAATGCAGAAGTCCTTATAGACATGGTAACTAAATGAGAATGCAGAAATGCTTATAGGCATGGTAGCTATATGAAAAATGCAAAAAGAGTCTTATAGGCATGGTAACTACATGAAAAATGCGGAAGTCTTATGGTAACTATATGAAAATGCAGACGTCTTATAGGCATGGTAACTATATGAAAAATGCAGAAATTAGAGATTCCTATAGGCAAGTTATCTACCCATGTACATGCATGGTTACCCCTCCCTTTCCACTAATTATCCCCAAAAGTTTATTACAAAGTTATTACAGTCCAAAGAAAATAAGGTAAAGAAAATACATCAGAAATCAAAGAGAGCCTGATTCAGACTTCCTGTCTGAAGTATGAAGTAAACCAACTCCAAAGATCAGATTTCAAAGCCTTTCTCTCATTTGGGGGTGTGTCAGAGTTCCCCAAGAGCCTCACATGAACTCCGGGCAGTGCTTACACCCCAAATACATTACCAGACTAGGACATAGTGCAGTGTGGAAGAGACAGCCCTCAAGTGTCCAAGTTCAGAGGGAACTCAGAGTCCCAAGGCAAGGCTCACAAGAGGGGGGCGCAACTTAGGAACTAAGAGAGGGTACAAGTGCAGGATTCTGAAAGGGGAAAGGGGAAAGGGAAACAATTCACATTGATACACATAGGGGTATAGGGAATGGGGAGATAGTAAAGGAAAAGCAAAGGCAGGCTGGTGGGGCATACTCAGCAATGAGGAATGCTGGCCTACCCCATAAGCCTGTTAGAATACATTGTTTAGAAGTTAGGATCCTTTAAGGGATCAAGTTCAAACCATAGACAATAACTTGCAATTAGACCTATTTAAAAGGAATTCTGAATCAATCACAAGTTTGAAAACCTTTTTTGAAGAAAGATTCATCACATATAAATGTATAAAGACACGTTAAACATGAAGGAAACTTTGTCATGCCCTTGTAAAAATCAGTAGAAAGAATCCAGTGTAGAAGAGTTTAGCAAAAGGTTCAACATTGTATGAAAACAAAGGTGTAAACTCAGTTCAGAGACTCAAAGTTAGTCTGACAGAGTTAGGGGTTTTGAAATGAAACCCTAGTTCAAGCAAACCATAAAGCAAGGATGAGAGGGCTGGCAATTGAATCAAAATTATGTTCAGAAGTTTCAGAAAAGGACGGGCTTCTTCAACAACAGAACTTATGAAGAATATGATAGCAAAGTAACATGCAATCACAGTAGAAGGATTCAAAGAACATAATGGCAAATACTGATACGAACAGTAGAAAAAGCATGCTTAAAAGAAACCTAAACAAGGCTCAGTAGAAGGCAAACAGAGAAACTTAAAAACTTAGCAGGAAAATACAGTAGAAGAACACAAGAACACCGGAAAATTATAGCAGAAAAGCATATAGGAAAACAAAGTAAGATAAACATATAAGAACATGGTAATAATACAGTAGAGAATCTACGAGACCATAGTATAGGAAAACATAGTAAGAGAAGCATACAAAAGATGATATGAGAACATAGCAGAGGCAAACACACGAATAACAAAGAAGAAAAATCATAAAACACTTAAACACTTTCCAGAAAACCCTAAATTGGAAAAGAAGGGTGTTGAAAGTAATTTTCAAAATAAAAGTTAGGGAAATCGTTTGAAAACTCAAGTAGAGCATACATACACAACAGATCTAAAAAGAATTGGAGAAAAACCTCGAAGGGTTAGGGTTTCAGAAGAACCCTAGAATGAGAACGGCTTTGAAAATGTCATTGACCTGAGTCAGAGAAGTTAGAATCGGGCTCAGAAGACCAGGATACGCCGGTGCAAGGCCGGAGATGGTCGTGAAACGTCGAGCCGGCAAAGGTCTGGATGAAAACCTTCGAGGTCAGACCTCGAATCTTCAGGTACCAGGCACATAGGAGTAATAAGAGGTGAGTATAGGACTCCCATGGCCTGAGAAGCCATGATTTCCGATGGGTTTCACGGTGGAGGTGGTAGGAGACGATTAGGGTTCCAGGAAGGTTCGAGAGAGTTTGAGAGAAGGGGGTGTTCAGAGGCGGCTGATTAAGTGAAATGATTTTAGGGTTGGGGGGTTTGGAAATTAAAAAAGGAACGGGGAATTGTGGCCGTTGATCAAAATGATCAACGGCCTGGATCAAAAAAGGGGGAGCCGGGCGGGTTTTTTAATTGGGTCATGGGCGGGTAAATTTAGGATTTGGTCCGGTCAATTGGGATTGAAATTGGGTTAGCTGGGGTGGTCGATTTGGGCTACAATTGAAATGAAATAGGGCTAGATTTTAAATAGCCACTTTTCCCTTTTTATTTTATAAAAATAGTAAAATAATTTCTGAAAACAAATTAAAGGTACCAAATTAATTAATAATATATAAATATTAAATTAAAATATTGGAATCAAATTGGTAATTATAAACGCAATTAATTCTTAAAATAGGCTAATATTGCAATTATATGCAATTTAGCCATTTATATTCTATTTCCAGGTATTTTCTCATGCTCAAGTGATGCTGAAGATTACCTTCACCTGTAGACAACAAATTTGAAGTATAAATGATAAAGAAATGCATGCTTACACCTGAACTCTTACCGTTATTGTTTAGTTTAGAAATTTCGTGTTGATTGATTCATTTGAACCTAGAATTTCAGTTGTATTAATGAGACTATAGACTGTATAACTGGACTGTATAAACTGTACCTTTCAGATTCATGATAATTAAACACTTGAGTTGTTTCAGTAGNTTTAGCTTTAAAAATACTAAATAAGTTCGTAAGAATGTGCAAAAATTACCTTAGCTATATTTTGGGATAAATATGGGAATAAAATAAGTTACTCACCAAAAAATGATAATTTGAGGAATAATTATTGGTTTTTGTATTGCTAAAATAGGGCAGTAAATTGATTTAAAAATCCTTCAAAAATTAGGAAGAATACTAAAACATTTGGACACTTTTATAAATGCATACATATGTTATTTTGAAAGTATTTTGCATATAAAGAAAAATATACAAAAATTGGGTATCAACAGCTGCCCCTCTTTACTCGGGAAGGATGAAAGAGTTGTCGGGTAAAGATATGATGGCCAATTTGATCGAACGGAATGGTTTGAAGAATTTGGCTGTGCTCCGGCTTCTGAGCTGCCTACATATCCCTGGCCTTACAAGAATCAGGCCATATGTAGTTCAGGATGCGTCGGAGGAATATGCCGATGGAGGTTTTCCAAGAACGGACGCAATATTCAGGTTGGGATGAATGGTCGAGGTTTAGTAAGGCTGCGGGAACTGGAGCGGAATGCTCCTGCCGAGATGGCCGTTGCTTGCCGGTTTACCTGCAAATAAATAATACAAGCGTATATTTTGCATAAATTTAAACATGATGCAAGTTCCCGTTGGACCATGAATGTTGTCCTTGGACGGTTAGGATGACGTCCTCAGACCATGACGTCCTGGGCCATGAAGCGTATGATAAAGAATTTGCAGGCCATGAAATGATGCTTTCGGGCTATGAGAATGATGCCTCTGAGCTATGATGCCTCTGAATAATGATGTGCAAAAGATAAAATGGGGTCATCAGGCCATGGCATGGCGTTTTCGGGCTATGCGAATGGTGCCTCCGAATAATGACGCCTTTGGACAATTTGGCGATCTTTCAGCCCATGAAATGCAATAGGTGGCGATCTTTCAGCCCATGAAATGCAATAGGTGGCGATCTTTCAGCCCATGAAAGCGTAAACAAAGTGGCGATATTTCAGCCGATGCAAGACATAAATAAAGGTGGCGATCTTTCAGCCATGCAAAATGTAAGTAAAAATGGCGATCTTTCAGCCGATGCAGGATTTAAATGAAGTGGCGATTTCTCAGCCGATGCAAGACGTAAATAAAGGTGGCGATATTTCAGCCATGCAAAATGTAAGTAAAGTGGCAATTTTTTAGCCGATGCAAGAAGCAAATAAAGGTGGCGATATTTCAGCCGTGCAAAATGTAAGTAAAGTGGCGATATTTCAGCTGATGCAAGAAGCAAATAAAGGTGGCAATATTTCAGCCATGCAAAATGTAAGTAAAGTGGCGATTTTTTAGCTGATGCAAGAAGCAAATAAAGATGGCGATATTTCAGCCATGCAAAATGTAAGTAAAGTGGTGATATTTCAGCCGATGCAAGTGTAAAATAAAGGTGGTGATCTTTCAGCCATACAGATGGAGGTAGCGCTTAACCTCGGAAGGCAGAATGGTAGCCTTATGCAATGCAGGAAATGCAGATGGAGGTAGAGCTTAACCTCGAAAGGCAGAATGCTAGCCTTATGCAATGCAGGAATGTAGATGGAGGTAGAGCTTAACCTCGGAAGGCAGAATGGTAGCCTTATGCAATGCAGAAATGCAGATGGAGACAGTGCTTAGTCTCGGAAGGCAGAATGGTAGCCTTATGCAATGCAAGAATGTAGATGGAGACAGAGCTTAGTCTCGGAAGGCAGAATGGTAGCCTTATGCAACACGAGAAATGCAGATGGAGACAGAGCTTAGTCTCGAAAGGCAGAATGGTAGCTTTATGCAAGAAATAAAAGGCGAATAGTAATAAAATTTCTTAGCTGATAGCTGGTAGCTGATTGTGATATTGTGGCTGCTGGGGATATTGTATGCGGATAGCGACTGTGAATAGGTGTGACAGTTCTGAGAATTGTCTTCCTGAATAGTATGATTGTATAATATGTTCGATGATTTTGTGACTTGGGTGCCTGCATCCAAAGAAAAATCGTGAGTTTGTAAAGGGGAAAGGTTAGTTCATGTCCCCGCTGACTTTGCTTGATCTGATCAGCTCTGATCTGATGACACGGTATGTATCATAGGGGTAGCATTGCTGAACAAAGCGATTTCGATAATAAATAGGCATGAGTTTGGTAAAGATATGACATAAGTATATAAGAAATAGTTTTTATATGAACCGATGACTGTGACGTGGTTCAGGACATTGCAACCTCTCTTGCTTTAGAATTTTGAGGGTCCTCCTCAAAATTCTGCCCCAGTTTAATGGGTTGATACTTCTGACAGTTGCTTGCGATGATCGGCTGAAGTTACTTCAAAATTTTGAGGGTCCTCCTCAAAATTCTGCCCCAGTTTCCAATTGCGGGGGGAAATGAAAATTTTATTGAATTGTGACCGAACCCATAAGGTTGCCTACGTATCCCCTCTTAAACGGGAATCGGGTCAGACGTAGTTCTAACTACATCATATAGGAAAACATAAGATTACACATAGTAATGCTTGACTACATTTGAATTGATTGGTTTTGGCCAAACTTCTCCGTCCATTTCTGCAAGTATAAGGGCTCCTCCTATCAGAACCCGATGAACCATGTATGGACCCTGCCAATTGGGAGAGAATTTCCCTTTGGCTTCATCTTGATGCGGGAAAATTTTCTTTAACACCAGTTGCCACGGTGTGAACTGTCTTGGCTTGACTCTCTTGTTGAAGGCTCTGGACATTATTTTCTAATAAAGCTGACCGTGGCAAACTGCATTCATTCTCTTTCCATCTATAAGAGCCAGCTGCTCGTAACGACTCTCCACCCACTCTGCATCGTCGAGCTCTGCTTCCTGTATGATCCTTAAGGAAGGAATTTCTACTTCGGCGGGAATGACTGCCTCTGTACCATAAACTAACATATAGGGAGTTGCCCCAGTTGATGTTCGGACTATGGTGCGATACCCCAATAGAGCGAACGATAGCTTTTCGTGCCATTTGTTATGCTTCTCTATCATTTTCCTCAATATCTTCTTAATATTCTTGTTGGCGGCTTCCACAGCTCCATTCATTTGGGGCCTGTAGGCTGTGGAATTCTTGTGTTTGATCTTGAAGGTTTCACACATAGCTTTCATTAAGTCATTGTTGAGGTTGGAGCCATTATCAGTAATGATTGACTCCGGGATCCCGAACCGACAAACAATACGGTCGCTGACAAAGTCTGCCACGACTTTCTTAGTCACTGCTTTGTAGGATGCTACTTCGACCCATTTTGTAAAATAATCAATTGCCACTAGGATGAATCTGTGCCCGTTGGAAGCGGCAGGTTCGATTGGTCCAATAACATCCATTCCCCAAGCGGCGAACGGCCATGGTGAGCTTGTTGCGTTAAGCTCATTTGGAGGTACCTTTATCATGTGTGCATGTACCTGACAGCGGTTGCATTTTCGGACTACTGGATGCAGTCCGTTCCCATGGTCATCCAAAAGTAACCGGCACGGAGGATCTTCTTTGCTAAGACAAAACCGTTCATATGTGGACCACAGGTCCCGGCGTGAATACCCTCTAGCAGTTTAGATGCTTCCTTTGCGTCGACACACCTGAGTAGTCCCAAATCAGGAGTCCTCCTATACAGGATTCCTCCACTGTGGAAGAAATTGTTGGACAGCCTCCGAAGTGTGCGTTTCTGAATAGGATTTTCAAGCTCTGGGTGTTCTCCTTTTGCCAAATATTCCTTGATGTCATGAAACCAAGGTTTTCCATCTGCTTCTTCTTCGACATGAGCACAATAAGCTGGCTGATTACGGATTTTCACAGGAATAGGATCAATGAAGTTTGTATCTGGGTGTTGTATCATGGATGATAGGGTAGCCAATGCATCGACAAACTCATTCTGGACTCTGGGAACATGCTGGAACTCTGTCTTTGTGAACCTCTTTCTCAACTCCTGCACATGGTGCAGATAAGGGAGTATCTTGGAATTCTTGGTCGCCCATTCTCCTCGTACCTGATGTATGAGTAGGTCTGAGTCCCCAATTATTAGCAACTCTTGGATGTTCATGTCAATGGCCATTTTAAGCCCTAAGATGCAGGCTTCGTACTCGGCCATGTTGTTGGTGCATGGGAACCTGAGTTTGGCGGATACCGGATAGTGCTGACCGGTTTCTGATACTAGGACCGCTCCTATGCCGACTCCTTTGAAATTTGCTATTCCGTCGAAAAACATTCTCCAACCGTCATAGGACTCTGCAATATCTTCTCCTATGAATGATACTTCTTCATCTGGAAAATACGTTTTTAGGGGTTCGTATTCTCCATCCACAGGGTTTTCAGCAAGGTGATCCGCTAGTGCCTGTCCTTTGACTGCTTTCTGGGTCACGTAGATAATGTCGAATTCACTCAACAGCATCTGCCACTTGGCGAGCTTGCCAGTGGGCATGGGCTTCTGAAAGATGTATTTCAAAGGATCCATCCTTGATATGAGATATGTAGTATAGGCACAGAAGTAGTGCCTCAGCTTCTGGGCTACCCAAGTTAGAGCACAACAGGTGCGTTCTAACAGAGAATATCGGGCCTCGTACGGAGTGAACTTTTTGCTGAGGTAGTAAATTGTCTGTTCTTTCTTTCCTGTTTCATCATGTTGCCCTAGGATGCAACCGAAGGCCCCATCTAACACTGCGATGTAGAGTAGCAGAGGTCTCCCTGGTTCAGGCGGGACCAAGACTGGTGGTGTTGATAAGTATTCCTTGATTCTGTCGAAAGCTTTCTGGCATTCATCGGTCCATTTGGTGGCGGCATCCTTCTTCAACATTTTGAAGATTGGCTCACAGATAACTGTAGATTGTGCTATGAACCGGCTGATGTAGTTAAGTCTCCCCAGGAAACTCATTACATCCTTTTTGTTCCTTGGCGGTGGCAATTCTTGAATGGCTTTGATCTTTGGTGGATCCAGCTCTATTCCCCGTCGACTCACAATAAACCCAAGCAATTTTCCAGCTGGAACCCCGAATGCACACTTTGCGGGATTCAGTTTCAGGTTGTATCTTCTCAGTCTGTTGAAAAACTTCCTCAGATCTTCCATGTGATCAGTGGCTTTCTTGGACTTGATGATGACATCATCCACATATACTTTGATCTCCTTGTGTATCATGTCATGAAAAATGGTAGTCATGGCCCTTATGTAGGTGGCCCCTGCGTTCTTAAGGCCAAATGGCATCATCTTGTAGTAGTACATTCCCCACGGCATAATGAAAGCCGTTTTCTCAGCATCTTCTTCATCCATCCAGATCTGATGATAACCAGCGAAACAATCTACAAATGATTGCAGCTCATGCTTGGCGCAGTTGTCTATTAGGATATGTATGTTTGGCAAGGGGAAGTCGTCTTTTGGACTGGCCCGGTTGAGATCCCGGTAGTCGACACAGACTCTGACCTTCCCGTCCTTTTTTGGTACTGGCACCATGTTGGATATCCACCACCATGAGAACCTTAGCTTTGACCTGCTTAGTGACTTCTTCCTTGATTTTCAAACTCATGTCTGGCTTGAACTTTCTGAGCTTCTGTTTTACTGGCGGACAGGCTGGATCGTTTGGCAATTTGTGAGCCACAATAGATGTACTCAGACCGGTCATGTCGTCGTACGACCAGGCGAATATGTCCTCACATTCTCTTAGAAACTGTGTGTATTCTTCCTTTTCTGATGGTGACAAATGAACGTTGATTCGTGTTTCTTTGATGTTTTCTGCATCTCCCAGGTTAACAATCTCAGTCTCGTCCAGGTTGGAC
>NW_017680220.1:13830-14157 GCF_001879085.1 Nicotiana attenuata | reverse complement strand
CGCGCGGATTTCCAGTTTTATGGCCGTAAAATGCCAAAAAATGTAATTTGGACATGGCGGGGCGGTGATAATGGTTTCTAAGGTCGTATTTGATGTCCAGGATAAATATTAGGCGATTCAGGGCCGGATCCATCCGGGCCCACGGCTGAAGGCGTGGGCTATAGCACACAAAAATTTGGGACGCGCGCGGATTTCCAGTTTTATATCCGTAAAATGCAAAAAAATATAATTTGGTTATGGCGGGGCGGTGACAATGATTTCTTAAGTCTTATTTGATATCTAGGAGAAATATTAGGCGATTCCAGGCCGGATCCATCCGGGCCCACG
>NW_017680220.1:8603-8826 GCF_001879085.1 Nicotiana attenuata | reverse complement strand
AAAATGTAATTTGGTCATGGCGGGGCGGTGACACTGGTTTCTGAGGTTGTATTTGATGTCCAGAACAAATATTAGGCGATTCGGAGCCGGATCCAGCCGGGCCGACGGTGGAAGGCGTGGGCTATAGCACACAAAAATTTGGGACTCGCGCGGATTTCCAATTTATGGCCGTAAAGTGCCAACAAATGTAATTTGGTCATGGCTGGGTGGTGACAATGGTTTC
>NW_017680220.1:0-3698 GCF_001879085.1 Nicotiana attenuata | reverse complement strand
ACGAAAATTTGGGATGCGCGCGGATTTCCAGTTTTATATCCGTAAAATGCAAATAATATAATTTGGTCATGGAGGGGCGGTGACAATGGTTCCTATGGTCTTATTTTATATCCAGCACCAATATTAGGCAGTCCGGGTCAGGCTCCGTCCCACGGTAAATGGCGTGGGCTATGGCACACGAAACTTTGGGACTCGCGCGGATTTCCAGTTTTATGGCCGTAATATGCCCAAAAAGGTAATTTGGTCATGGCGGGGCGGTGACACTGGTTTCTGAGGTTGTATTTGATGTCCAGAACAAATATTAGGCGATTCGGAGCCGGATCCAGCCGGGCCCACGGTGGAAGGCGTGGGCTATAGCACACAAAAATTTGGGACTCGCGCGGATTTCCAGTTTTATGGCCGTAAAATGCCAACAAATGTAATTTGATCATGGCGGTGCGGTGACAATGGTTTCTTAGGCCGTGTTTGATGTCCAGGACAAATATTAGGCGATTCCAGGCCGGATCCATCCGGGCCCACGACGGAAGGCGTGGGCTATAGCACACAAAAATTTGGGACTCGTGTGGATTTTCAATTTTATGGCTGTAAAACGCCAACAAATGTAATTTGATCAGGGCGGTGCGGTGGCAATGGATTCTTAGGCCGTGTTTGATGTCCAAGACAAATATTAGGCGATTCCAGGCCAGATCCATCCGGGCCCACGATGGAAGGCGTGGGCTATAGCACACGAAAATTTGGGACTCGCGCGGATTTCCAGTTTTATGGCCGTAAAATGCCAGAAAATGTAATTTGGACATGGCAGGGCGGTGATAATGGTTTCTTAGGTCGTATTTGATATCCAGGATAAATATTAGGCGATTCGAGGCCGGATCCATCCGGGCCCACGGCGGAAGGCGTGGGCTATAGCAGAATAAAATTTGGGACTCGCGCGGATTTCAAGTTTTATGGCCGTAAAATGCCAAAATATGTAATTTGGTCAATGCGGGGCGGTGCCAATGGTTTCTTAGGCTGTAATTGATGTCCAGGACAAATATTAGGAGATTCAGGGCCGAATCCATCCGGGCCCACGCCTGAAGGCGTGGGCTATAGCACACAAAAATTTGGGACTCGCGCGGATTTCCAATTTTATGGCCGTAAAATGCCAACAAATGTAATTTGATCATGGCGGTGCGGTGACAATGGTTTCTTAGGCCGTGTTTGATGTCCAGGACAAATATTAGGCGATTCCAGGCCGGATCCATCCGGGCCCACGACGGAAGGCGTGGGCTATAGCACACAAAAATTTGGGACTCGCGTGGATTTTCAGTTTTATGGCTGTAAAACGCCAACAAATGTAATTTGATCAGGGCGGTGCGGTGGCAATGGTTTCTTAGGCCGTGTTTGATGTCCAGGACAAATATTAGGCGATTCCAGGCCAGATCCATCCGGGCCCACGATGGAAGGCGTGGGCTATAGCACACGAAAATTTGGGACTCGCGCGGATTTCCAGTTTTATGGCCGTAAAATGCCAGAAAATGTAATTTGGACATGGCAGGGCGGTGATAATGGTTTCTTAGGTCGTATTTGATATCCAGGATAAATATTAGGCGATTCGAGGCCGGATCCATCCGGGCCCACGGCGGAAGGCGTGGGCTATAGCAGAATAAAATTTGGGACTCGCGCGGATTTCAAGTTTTATGGCCGTAAAATGCCAAAATATGTAATTTGGTCAATGCGGGGCGGTGCCAATGGTTTCTTAGGCTGTAATTGATGTCCAGGACAAATATTAGGAGATTCAGGGCCGAATCCATCCGGGCCCACGCCTGAAGGCGTGGGCTATAGCACACAAAAATTTGGGACTCGCGCGGATTTCCAATTTTATGGCCGTAAAATGCCAACAAATGTAATTTGATCATGGCGGTGCGGTGACAATGGTTTCTTAGGCCGTGTTTGATGTCCAGGACAAATATTAGGCGATTCCAGGCCGGATCCATCCGGGCCCACGGCGGAAGGCGTGGGCTATAGCACACAAAAATTTGGGACTCGCGCGGATTTCCAATTTTATGGCCGTAAAATGCCAACAAATGTAATTTGATCATGGCGGTGCGGTGACAATGGTTTCTTAGGCCGTGTTTGATGTCCAGGACAAATATTAGGCGATTCCAGGCCGGATCCATCCGGGCCCACGGCGGAAGGCGTGGGCTATAGCACACAAAAATTTGGGACTCGCGCGGATTTCCAATTTTATGGCCGTAAAATGCCAACAAATGTAATTTGATCATGGCGGTGCGGTGACAATGGTTTCTTAGGCCGTGTTTGATGTCCAGGACAAATATTAGGCGATTCCAGGCCGGATCCATCCGGGCCCACGGCGGAAGGCGTGGGCTATAGCACACAAAAATTTGGGACTCGCGCGGATTTCCAGTTTTATGGCCGTAAAATGCCAACAAATGTAATTTGATCATGGCGGTGCGGTGACAATGGTTTCTTAGGCCGTGTTTGATGTCCAGGACAAATATTAGGCGATTCCAGGCCGGATCCATCCGGGCCCACGGCGGAAGGCGTGGGCTATAGCACACAAAAATTTGGGACTCGCGCGGATTTCCAGTTTATGGCCGTAAAGTGCCAACAAATGTAATTTGGTCATGGCTGGGCGGTGACAATGGTTTCTCAGGCAGTATTTGATGTCCAGGACAAATATTAGGCGATTCCAGGCCGGATCCATCCGGGCCCACGGCGGAAGGCGTGGGCTATAGCACACAAAAATTTGGGACTCGCGCGGATTTCCAGTTTTATGGCCGTAAAATGCCAACAAATGTAATTTGATCATGGCGGGGCGGTGATAATGGTTTCTAAGGTCGTATTTGATGTCCAGGATAAATATTAGGCGATTCGGGGCCGGATCCATCCGGGCCCACGGCTGAAGGCGTGGGCTATAGCACACAAAAATTTGGGACGCGCGCGGATTTCCAGTTTTATATCCGTAAAATGCAAAAAAATATAATTTGGTTATGGCGGGGCGGTGACAATGGTTTCTTAAGTCTTATTTGATATCCAGGAGAAATATTAGGCGATTCCAGGCCGGATCCATCCGGGCCCACGACGGAAGGCGTGGGCTATAGCATACCAAAATTTGGGACTCGCGCGGATTTCCAGTTTTATGGCCCTAATATGCCAAAAAATGTAATTTGGACATGGCCGGGCGGTGATAATGGTTTCTTAGGTCGTATTTGATGTCCAGGATAAATATTAGGCGATTCGGGGCCGGATCCATCCGGGCCCACGGCGGAAGGGATGGGCTATAGCAGAATAAAATTTGGGACTCGCGCGGATTTCAAGTTTTACCGCCGTAAAATGCCAAAATATTTAATATGGTCAATGCGGGGCGGTGCCAATGGTTTCTTAGGCTGTAATTGATGTCCAGGACAAATATTAGGAGATTCAAGGCCGAATCCATCCGGGCCCACGGCTGAAGCCGTGGGCTATAGCACACGAAAATTTGGGATGCGCGCGGATTTCCAGTTTTATATCCGTAAAATGCAAATAATATAATTTGGTCATGGAGGGGCGGTGACAATGGTTCCTATGGTCTTATTTTATATCCAGCACCAATATTAGGCAGTCCGGGTCAGGCTCCGTCCCACGGTAAATGGCGTGGGCTATGGCACACGAAACTTTGGGACTCGCGCGGATTTCCAGTTTTATGGCCGTAATATGCC
>NW_017680219.1:13535-14162 GCF_001879085.1 Nicotiana attenuata | reverse complement strand
GCTCCCACCTCGGCTTGAGCTGTCCGCTTGGGTAAGCCATGTCTAAAACAATTCCCTCCAGGATTTAAGCCTAGAATAATATAGCCTCATGTCGGATCCATAGTAGGAACGTTTGTTTACATCACATGCATTTGACTTTGGGGACTTAAAACAGGGGTTGGGTCCGTCTAGGACAGGTGTACCAGAACAAAAGACCACCCTGATGCATCCTACATGCTACTTGTGCATTTTGTTTGATATGGTTTGCATGTTGACTAGCTTTTAGAATAAGTACAGAAATTAAGAAAAAAGCAGAAGTGAGAGGTAGGAGAGAGAAAATTCATCCGGTTTTTCTAAAATCCCGGCATTTGAAAAATCCTAATACTCTGTCGAAATTTGAAAATGAGCCAAACTTTTCAAGTGTCATGTTTCCCCTATTCTGTCAAAATTGACTGAACTATGCGGGTCTGAGTCTCACCGGATGTGAGATACGTAGGCAAATCTCTTCGGTTCCGGGCCCAATTTTCAAACAATTCAAAAAATAGTTTTCCTTTAATTCCTTCCTTAGTAAGTACTTACCTTAAAAAAACTTACCCAAACTAAATAAAAAAATTTAAAACCCTAAAAAACTAATTTTACTTTTAGTTA
>NW_017680219.1:0-11873 GCF_001879085.1 Nicotiana attenuata | reverse complement strand
GGAGTCATCGAGGTAGCTGCATGGCATCCGCAGACCCGATTTCTCCCTCTATCCTCTTTACTTTCAGTATTTTAGACTATCTCTTGTTTAGGCTGTTCCTCAAACTTGTATTAGAGGCTCCTGGCTCGTGACACTAGATCAGTGGGATATGTAATGATGTTACTTGATTTCGTACATTTTATCTTCTGTTACAAATTGCTATTCTTGCTGACTTGGTAATTAAACCCCTGTTAGTTGGTAATGAACTCTATGTGAGGGATTGAGAGTGTTGAATTGGTCGGGCTTGCCTAGCATTGTGTTGGGCGTCACCACGACCGAGGTTGGGGTCGTGACATATAGATAGATAGATGTCATTTTAATTATACGGTTATTTTCGCATAAGATTGATAAATTACAGTACAAAAATTTGGGATTTTTACACAAAGAGTCGATTATATTCACTATTTACTTTTTCTAGCCATATACATATATTATATTTTGATTATATATAATTATATCTATATCTATATCTATACTATATTAAAAGCACGAAGGCTCTAAGCGAAATGTTGTCCGCATTTTTTATGTTACACCCCATATTTTCGTACATGAAAACACGCCATAAATATTAATGAGAACCCGGGAGTGAGATGTCACGTCCCGCAGTACTAAGTTACGGCGATGTTGCACCCTGAAGTATTGTACGTTAAATTTATCGTAAGGTAACTGACATCAGTCCAAGGAAAAGATTATTTGGAGATTATAAGGATTATGCTATTTTTGTTACATCTCGCGTTTGCGTTTTTCGTACGTTAAAATTTCGTCTTCAGTTAATTGACGTAGACTCGGGGGTGAGATCATCTTGACGTTAGTGTATTTACGCTATTTATAACAAGCGATAAATAAGTGTCATGAAGGATAAAGGGGTACACGGATTAAAGAAAACGAGTTTCAAAGTGGTCACTTTGAAATAAAATACGGGTCGAGCGACAACCCCCGATAATTATGAACTAGTACCATGCAAGGTACCATGTGACCACGGTAGTATAATATATAAAATATGTATGAAGTATTTTTAGAAATAAATAGAATTTTAAGTAATTTGGGGCAATTTTTAAATTATGCGGGTAATTGATTAATTACCGGGTAACAGGACATTACCCAGTTAACTAATAAGTGGATAAAAACTTAATAATTTATACCCAAGTGACGTGGCAGCATAAGGTGACTCTTAGTCACCCTATGTATTAGGTGGCAACCTTGGCATCCAAGACAAGACATAAGTCTTGTTACAATTCATTAGAGGTCAAAAAGATGAGATCAAATAAAAGACTTCTTTCTTGATTTAGAAATTCAAGAACAGAAACAGTCTTCATCACTTCATCAAAGTGAGGAGCTTGAATATTGCGTAATTGATTCAAAAAACGTGAAAAAATCAGAAGCTTCATTCGTTCAATTTCGTTCAAATCCAGAACCAATTTCGCTCCTCAAGTTCAAAAGTACAGAAACTTAAATCCGATTTTTTTGGATTCTAAATTCAATCCAGGAAGGTTTCCAACGGGATAATTATACGGAGTTGTTCCTACCCCAGGTATGTTAAGGCTAAGCCCTTTTCATTTTGCATGATCTTGTCATTACACGATTTTGTTAATGAGCCATAAAGAAAAGTTCATATTCCGGAATTTACGTATATTTGGCTAGTCCCGCAAATTACATTTATTTTCCTAGTTTTGTAAGTTATCATATTCTTCTTATCGGGACTGCATATTCAGTTGAGTATTTCCTTCTTCCGGGCAAGAGAGCAGAGAGTTTACATATGTACAGTATTAAAAGTATTTTCATTACCATCGAGTTATAATCGATGGGCAGGCCCCTATTGGGCAACCTCTGATCAGATGGTAAGTTATATACCGAGCCCACTGTGGCCGAGCGCATATGAGCGAGCCCAGTTGGTCGAGATACAGAGCCTAGTATGGCCGAGCGCCTATGAGCGAGCCTACTACGGTAGAGCAATTATATATATATACCGAGCCTTATAGGGCCGGACAGCTATTTTACTTACTATATGGAGAGAGTTGAGTCAGTATCAGCAGGTAAGCATATCTTCAGATCATCTTTGACTTCCAATTATTTTCAATTATTATATTATCAGTTCAGGTTCAGCTTTCAGTGTATTGCCTTAGATACTCGGTACATTATTTCGTACTGACGTCCCTTTTTCTGGGGGCGCTGCATTTCATGCGTGCAGGTTCAGACAGACAGACCGGTAGACCTCCTCATTAGGTGTTGCCCGAGTTCAGCTTGATCGGTAAGCTCCATACCCTTCGGAGTTGCCGGGTCTAGAGCTTTATGTATATCTTGTATATATATGTATATAAATATATGTTATGAATAGACTGTGGCCCTGTCCGATCACATTATATCCATCGGTAGAGGCTTGTAGACATATCCTGTCAGTTAGTACAGTATGTTGGGCTTGTAGGCCTTTTATGTATATTTTGTTGGTTTGCCTGCTGTAGTAGTTATGACGGCCTTGTCGGCCCAGCATTATATTGATGTTTAGTCAGTATTTGCAATTGTCTGGTAATGTGGCCCATGGCCAAAGTGTGATGTTCAGAGTCCCTTAGTCGCAAGTTAGTACGCAAGGATAGATGAGGCACTGGGTGCCGGTCTCGCCCCCCAGGTTCGGGGTGTGACATTTTACCCTTTAGAAATAGATATTGCAAAGGGGTCAAATTTTAATTTAAATTAACTTCCTATATTTAGGATTACAAATTAACCCCAATTAATATTTAGCCTAATATTTAGGACTACAATGTATGATGAATTCCTCAACTTAGATTTTCTACTACTTCGTTAGGTAATATAAAAAAATCCTTTAAAGCTGCATATCTCACACGAAGCTAAAAAGCCACACGCCACAAAACCTTGCCATCATAAAGGCGAAGGGGTTGGAGCCGATCACGTTTTTGGCGCCGTTGCCGGGGAGCTAAACGGTTTTGGCTATCTATCTGACAAGTTGTGTATCTTGTTTTTCTTTCCTTCTATTTTACTAACTTGTGTTAGTTAATTAATTACAGGTACAACATGGTAAATAATGATCATATTGGAAATGTTCTCCCAAGGGAGGAGGTAGATGATAATGCTGAAGATGAGGTCCCTTTAGTACCTCAAGCTCAAAGAAGAGGCCGCCAGGCCAATGACAACATTCCAAACCCTCCCCAGCTCCTCTACGAGTAGCTCCTCAGGTGCTTCGAAATGAAGGCTACGAGGGTACTTCATAGGCGCTCCCCATCAAAATGCATATAAACATCTAAAGGGCTTTGTGGATACCTGCTAGGGTAGCAAACAGACAAATATGTCGGAGGATGCATTGAGATTGAGATTGTTCCCTTTTTCACTTAGGGGGAAAGCTTTGGACTGGCTCGAAAGACTTCCCAACCATTCCATCACTACGTAGGATGAGTTGGCCGACAAGTTTATAGCCAAGTTTTTCTCGCTGGGGCATATGGCGACATTGAGAGATGAGATCCTGGCCTTCAAACAGGAACCTAATGAACCACTTCATGAGATTTGGAAATAGTATCGGACGATGGTGAAAGAATATCCGAACAATGACATGACCGAAGCAATGATCCAGCAAACATTCTACCATGGCATCAACACGACCAATCAGTGTGAACCAACTAGCAGGGGGAAACTTTATAAACACACCTTATGCTGAGGCGTGTGAGATACTGAATGAGATGGCAGATACTTCCTCGGCATGGCAAGGCCGAGCTAATGTGCCACAAGGTGATCCGACTGTCATTCACCTGCACAAAGAGCTCCATGACCATGGCCAAGCAATCACAGAGTTGACTACAACAATGAACCAGTTGGCCAAAGCTCAATTGTAGCAAGTTCAAGCGCCAAGAGAAGTGAACACCATGGAAGGGGTAAATATGGTTGTCAATAAGAGGCGACAAAGGGGTCAACAAAGTCAAGGAAATCCGGATCAATATGAACAAGGTAGTAGTGGTTTCAACCAAGATGNTCAAGGTAACTGGTGTAACAACGACTGGGGTGGAAACAACAATCAGGGTGGTTGGAACAATAACAATCCGGGAAATCGGGGGCAAGGCTTTCAAAGGCCCCCAGTGTATCAACAACCGAGCAATCCACCCCCATTTCCATCCCAAGGTCCTAGTTCATCCAACGATGACATGGGGAGAATTGAAATGATGTTTGAACAGATAATGAAAAAGAATGCCGACTCCGATGCTCAGTTGGCATCCCACAATACTTCAGTAAGAAACTTGGAGGTTCAGCTAAGCCAAATCTCACAGTCCTTGAATACTCGCCTTAAGGGGGCTTTACCTACTGATACGGTAGTTAACCCAAAGGGTGGGAACAATACAGGTCATGAAATGGCGGTTACAACAAGAAGTGGACGACGCGGTGATGTAAATGCCTCCAAACAAAAAGAAATTATGAATAATGAAGTTGAGTTGCAAGAGGATGAGATCCCTTTGGTGGTTGAAAATGTGATTGATGAGAGCGTGGATGAAGAAATGAGGATTGCTATCAAAGATACCGAGGTGGAAACACAGAATGATGTGAACCCGTCTAGGGAACACGTAATAGACATGCCGGAAATGGTTGTGCCCAATGCCAAGGCACCTTTGCCTAGGCCACCTCCACCCTATCTTCAAAGGCTAGCGAAGCAGAAAAATGAGAATCAGTTCAAGAAATTCATTGATATGATGAAGAGCTTATCTAATAATGTGCCTTTGGTGGAGGCTTTAGAACAAATGCCAGGTTATGCTAAATTCATGAAAGACTTGGTGACAAAGAAAAGATCCATGGATTGTGAAACTATCAAGATGACCCACCAAGTGAGTGCAATAGTGCATTCAATGGCTCCGAAGCTAGAAGATCCCGGTGCTTTCACCATTCCTTGCACCATTGGGAGTGCAGAATTTGCTAAAGCTCTATGTGATTTGGGGGCAAGTATCAATTTTATGCCCTACTCAGTTTTCAAGAATTTGGGTATTAGGCAACCGAGGCCAACTTCCATGAGATTGCAAATGGGGGATAGATCAATGAAGAGACCATTGGGTATTATTGATTATGTTCTTGTCCGGGTGGACAAATTTATCTTTCCAGCTAATTTTGGAATTCTTGACTGCGAGGTCGATTTTGAGGTGCCTATAATCTTGGGAAGACCTTTCCTTGCAACGGGGAAGGACTTAGTTTATGTGGAAGCAGGGGAACTCACTTTCCGAGTGGGTGATGAAAAAGTGGTCTTTCATGTGTGTAAATCAATGAAGCAGCCAACTATACCGAAGTGTGCTCATTTGTGGATTTTGTCACGGCACTGATAATTGATGATACTAGTGCAATGATCAATGTGGAGGATCCTCTAGTGACGGTTTTGTTGAATCTTGATGCAAATGAGGATGAAGGCCGTGTGGAGTGTGTCAATGCTTTACATGGAATGGGCTCTTACTCTTATGAGCCTCGGAAGATATCCTTGGATCTTGAGAATAGGAAGACTCCACCAACAGAACCCTCAATCGAGGAACCTCCGGTGTTGGAGTTGAAGTCGTTGCCTCCACACCTCAGGTATGAATTCTTAGGCCCTAGTTCAACTTTGCCAGTTATTCTTTCCTCTTGTCTTACTAACATGCAGGTTGATGCCACATTGGCGATGCTCCAAAAGCGGAAGAAGGAAATTGGATGGACTTTAGTTGATATTCGGGGAATAAGCCCCGCATTCTGTATGGACAAGATTATTCTTGAAGATGATGCAAAACCCTCCTTGGAACATCTAAGGAGGTTGAACGAGGCTATGCAAGAAGTTGTGAAAAAGGAGGTGATCAAGTGGTTAGATGCCGGAGTTGTGTACCCCATCTCTGACTGTTCTTGGACTTCGCCGGTGCAATGTGTGCCGAAGAAGGTTGGTATGACCGTGGTGACCAATGCGCGAAATGAACTAATTCCTACCCGGACAGTCACCGGATGGAGGGTATGCATGGACTACCGCAAGCTGAACAAAGTGACCCGTAAGGACCACTTTCCATTGCCTTTCCTTGACCAAATGCTTGATCGACTTGCTGGGCGTGCCTTCTACTGTTTCTTGGATGGGTATTCTGGGTACAACCAAATCTTGATTGCTCCGGAAGATCAGGAGAAGACCACTTTCACTTGTCCATATGGCACCTTTGCCTTTTCTAGGATGCCTTTTGGGTTGTGTAATGCACCGACTACATTCCAGCGGTGTATGATGGCCATTTTCACCGACATGGTGGAAGATATTTTAGAGGTGTTCATGGACGACTTTAGTGTTGTGGGAGACTCATTTGATGAATGCTTGAAGATCTTGATAGGGTGTTGGCCCGATGTGAAGAAACCAATCTTGTGCTCAATTGAGAGAAATGCCACTTCATGGTTGAGGAGGGCATAGTCCTTGGCCATAAAATTTCAAAACATGGCATAGAGGTGGACAAAGCTAAAATAGAGGTGATTTCCAGGCTTTCTCCCCCCACTTCTGTCAAGGGGTTAGGAAGTTTTCTTTGGGCGATGCGGGGTTCGTACCAGAGATTTATCAAGGATTTTCGTAAGATAGTGAATCCTTTGTGCAAGCTATTAGAAAAGGAATGCCAAGTTCGTGTCCGATGAGGGAGTGTATGCAAGCATTTGAACTTCTCAAGCACAAGTTGACCACCACTCCTATTATTACCGCACCCAATTGGAGCTTGCCTTTCGAGCTCATGTGCGATGCGAGTGATGTTGCGGTTGGGGCGAATTTTGGGGAAAAAAGTGAGCAAAATGTTTCATCCGGTGTACTACGCGAACAAGACAATGAATGATTCCCAAAGGAACTACACGGTGACTGAAAAAGTGCTGTTGGCTATTGTGTTCGCAATGGAAAAATTTCGGCCGTATCTCATGGGTGCCAAAGTCATAGTGCACACCGATCATGCCGCTCTTAGGTATTTGATGACGAAGAAAGATTCCAAAGCTAGGCTGATGCGATGGGTCTTGTTACTTCAGGAGTTTGATTTGGAAATTGTGGACCGGAAAGGTAGTGAAAACCAAGTGGCGGACCACTTGTCCCGCTTGGAGGAGGAAGGGAGGCCGTGTGATGGCCTAGAGATCAATGATTCATTTCCTGACGAGCAACTACTTTCTGTGTCGATGAATGATATGCCATGGTTTGCGGATGTTGCTAATTTCCTTGTCACTGGTATAATCCTGTGTGAGCTCTCTTCTAACCAAAGGAAGAAGCTCAAACAGGATAGTTTGGATTTCTATTAGGATGAGCCGTACTTGTTCAAGATATGCACCGACGGAGTGATCCGAAGGTGTGTCCCAGAGGAGGAGCAGTTGAGTATTTTAGAGGCTTGTCATTCTTCTCCCTATGGAAGCCATCATGGCGGGGCGAGGACAACTTCGAAGGTTCTGAGTTGTGGGTTTTACTGCCAATTTTGTGTAAAGATGCAAGTGAACTTCTGAAAAGAGGTGTGACGAATGTCAAAGAGCGGGTGGAATTTCGAAGAAAGATGGGATGCCTCTCAACACCATTCTAGAAGTTGATATTTTTGATGTGTGGAGTATTGATTTCATGGGCCCATTTGTAAGCTCATGTGGGAACACATACATTCTAGTGGCGGTTGACTATGTTTCAAAGTGGGTCGAGGCCGTGGCTTTACCCAACAATGAGGCCCGGAGTGTTGTTGCGTTTTTCAAAAAGAGCATTTTTACAAGGTTTGGCACTCCTCGTGCAATCATAAGTGATGGGGGGTCGCATTTTTGTAATAGAGCTTTTGACACTTTGCTTTCAAAGTATGGCGTCAATCACAAAGTTTCTACTCCTTATCATCCTCAGGCGATTGGCCAAGTTGAAGTCTCAAACAGGGAAATCAAGAGTATATTGTTAAAGACGGTAAATGCAAATAGGACCGATTGGTCAAAGAAATTGGATGATGCCCTATGGGCTTATAGGACTGCTTACAAGACTCTGATTGGTGTGTCTCCGTACCGGTTGGTGTTTGGGAAAGCTTTCCATCTTCCGGTTGCGTTAGAGCACAAGGCCATGTGGGCTTTGAGGAAACTGAATCTTGAATGGGATGTGGCAGCAAATCTTCGTGTGGAGCATCTTAATGAACTTGATGAATTCCGATTCCATGCCTACTCCAGTTCGTCCTTGTACAAGGACAAGATGAAGTACCTTCATGACAAGTATGCTCGTAGCAAGGAGTTCAAAGTGGGTGATTTGGTTCTCTTGTTCAATTCTCGGTTACGTCTGTTTCTGGGAAAGCTTAAGTCAAAATGGAGTGGACCTTTTGAAGTGGTGCTTGTGACTTCGTTTGGCGCACTTGACTTGAAAAACAAAAATGGTGAGATCTTCAGGGTTAAGGGGCACAGAGTCAAGCACTATCTTGGCAAGATTGATGACAGCCATGTGGTGGCAATGATCCATCTCAAGTGATTTGATGGTAACCTGCATCGTGCCGCGACATTAAATCAGGCGCTTCTTGGGAGGCAACCCATGTGTCTTTCTTTTTGTTTTTCTTTGATTTTCTTTTTAGTGTAGGATTTGTTTTTGGACTAACTGGTTTTGAGATGTATATAGGATTGTTTTGATGCATTGCAGGACCAAGTTGGGAAAAATGTGCACTCTCTGAAATTTGCACTGCGGCCGCATTGCATTTTGTGCGGCCGCAAAGACCTTAGTGCTGGGGCAACAAATCAATGCAGTCCACATTGCTGATTGGTAAAGAATGGAGTTCTCTGAAGTTTGCCACTGCGGCCGCAAAGCATTTTGTGCGGTCCGCAGTGGATGACTCCCCAATGCTTCATGATTCTGAGTATCGCGGACCGCGGTGACATTTTGTGGGGTCCGCGATGGGTAGGTCAAGTGGGCCCAGGTCTTTTTTCTATAAATAGGACCTCTGGGTTTCATTTAAAACTTTTCGCTCATTTGCTCACTAAATAGAAAACTACTGTTCATCCACGCCCTAGCTGCAGGAATTCAATCACTCACTCTCATTCATCTGTGTTGCATCTCATCACTGGTACTTTTAATCTTTTCTTAGTTTTTAACTTTGTTATTTTCTTTTAATTAGTTAGTTTTTCTTCTTCCCTGTTCTTTAAATAGTAGCGTAGGTTTTGCTTAATAATGTTTAAATTAGGGTTAGTTATTGAAGAGAGTTGATTAAACACCTAGGGGATCAATAATATGTGATTTTAGGCTAAAAGTGAGACGAATATTTGAAACCCTAGGTTGGTATTACTTTTCTTGGCTTCTCCGCGGTCCGCAATGCCATTTTGTGCGGACCGCGATTGTATAACTTCAGAGAGGTTTACAGTTGAGGACCGCGGCCGCGGTGGATTTGTGCGGTCTGCGGTACCTTACCGTGGCCGCACTACAATTCTTGCGGTCCGCGATGCCTAGAATCAGAGAGTGGGTAGTCTGACCCCCCACCTCAATGCAGACCGCGGTGCCATTTTGTGCGGTCCGCAATGGCCTCTTTGCGGCCGCTCTTCATTTTGTGCGGTCCGCGGTCTGCAGTTCTGCTTTACATTTTCAACTGTCTGCAATCATATTCTTCACTACTTCATCTGGTACTATGATACTAACAATAATAGAATGAATTCCACTTGTAGAAAATGGTCAAATCACGAGGCGGTGGAGACAACCAAAAGGGAAAAGCTGAGTCCTCCAGGGGTAGGGGACGAGGAATGATAAGATTGACCCCCCAAGTTCGGCAGGCAATTAAGGAGACCAAAAAGTCAACAAGGGCTACTGATAGAGCTGCTACCCATTCAGAGGGAAGTGAGTATTTGCCCTCCCTGGAGGCGTCTGATTCTGAGTCAGTGCCGGAGTACATGCCTGACTTCCCGGAGAGGATGAGATTGAGAAATGAGCCTACCCCTCTGGGATCCCCCACCGCTCAAGCTTCAATTCCAATTTCTTCTGAGTCGTCTGAGGGCTCAGCCGAGAGCGGTGACAGTGCCTCTTCTACCTCACCTACAGCTTCGCCACCCGGTGAGGATCTCGTAAAAGAAGAAGGAGGGGGTGATCCCCAAGTAGGAGGAGTGGCGAGAAACAGAAAACCAGAAGCATGTCAAGATAGATTTGTGAGTGAAGTGGCCTACCACAAGTTCAGAGAATGGTGGCCCGAGAGGAAGTTGATACCTGAGTGGAAATTCATTACAAGGGACCTTTTGCCTCACAACCCCAATGTGCTGAGGCAGTTCGGAGAGAGAGCAGGCCGGGACTATTTCATAGGCCACGTGGAGGATGCCAATGAGCACTTAGTCAAGGAGTCCTACACTAATGTTGCCCACATCAAAAAGGGCACTACAGTGGCTAAAGTGCAAAATTTGAAAGTAAAGTTTGATGGAAAAACGATCAATGACTACCTGGGCTTCCTGGAGGAGGATGAGACATTGTACTTAGAGAAGGTAGCATTAGGGGAGGATGCCTATCTGTGGTTAGCAGAGTATTTGGCAATCCCAGGTACCACCCCAGCATGGTTGACAGCGGGAGTAAAAATTTTGAGGATGACCCTGAACTCGAAGCAATAGGGTGGGAGACATTTGTATGCAGCAGGCTAGACCCCACCACTCATGAGAACTCTCTTCCTATCTCCCGGGCAATTCTAGTAAGCTTCTATCATGGCAGGGTACCCGATCAGCATTGGAATGTGATGTCTAGGGTGATCACACAGGTGGTCAACGAAGGAGATAGGTCATATCCCTTCCCAAATTTCCTTACTATGTACCTTGATGACTTGGAGGTGGACAAGAGGAGATTTGATGCGAAGGTGAAGCCAAAGGCACCTTTTTCCTAGTACAGCCTACAGAGTGATAACAACCCAAAAGGCAAAGATCCGAAAGGCAAATCCACTGCTTCTACTGGCCAGTCTGAAGAGCCAGTAGTGGTACCAGCTCCTACTCAGCCTCTCTCAGCTACCCCAGATATGCCCCCAGGACCCTCTACTACTGCTGCCCCAGATATCCCCTCATCTTCGGCCTACCCATTGACTACCCACCGCTTGAACCAGACCCTTGCCAGTATCAACAATTGGATGCAGACAGCCACTTCTAAGCTGTCTGTGCTTACTACCTCGGTGGAAGCCCAGTCTGTACCCCCTCAGCCACAGGTCCCATAGTCAGTGGAGGACACTCTCAAGGAGCTTCTAGACAACCAGAAGAAGCTCCTAGAGAACCAGCAATTAATATTGGACGCTGTGGGTTCTCATGGAAAAGCATTGAAGGAGCTCACCAAAGAAATTGAGAAAGACTCGGGCATCCAAGGAGTCGGTGAAAGAGTTGAGGGTGGAGGTGCAGAAATTGAAGGCTGATCACTTGCCTTTGGACCTTTTATTACATGACCCGGTTCCAGCAGCCCAGCCTGAGCCAGAGCAGGAGACAGAGAGGCCAGCAAAGAGGAAGAGGGTGATTCCCCGTGCTGATGATGCTGTGATAGAGTTGGAAGAGCCGCAGGGAGGTTCCTCTAGCCAACCTCAGGCCCCAGTGCAGGCCCAAGACCCAGTACAGGCCCAGGTCCCAGTGCAGACACAGGTTACATGGATCCAGTCACGGGTTCCCGAGCAGTCCGAGGACCCAGGGACCCAAACTCATGATCCGATGCAGTTGGAGGGCCAATAGGGAGTTTTTTCTTTACTCTCTCTCTTTTATTGATCTTATTGTGGTTATTTAGCATTGAGGACAATGCTAGCTTTCATTTGAGGGGGTAGCCCTATTTTGATGATATTGGGTTGTATATATGACACTACTTTCTTTTTATGCTTTGATTTTCACTTTTGGTATGTACATAATTTTATCATTTTAGTTCATTTTTTGTACTTTTGCAACTTTGGTTTGTATATAAAGTTACT
>NW_017680218.1:11403-14165 GCF_001879085.1 Nicotiana attenuata | reverse complement strand
ATCATCAGGAAGCAAAAGGGAAATTCGCTCCCAATTGGAAAGGTCCGTACATCATTCGAAAAATATTGCCAAGAGGAGCATTGTACCTCGGAGACATCGAAGGGAATGATCCTGAGACAGCAGTGAATGCAGACGCAGTCAAAAGGTACTATGTCTAGGCTCTCTGCGGTGTTGGTTTTTGTACAATTGAGATGACGAAGGCTTTTCTTCTCGCTACCCAAACACTATTAACCCTTCGTAAACCCATTTGAGCCGGTTACTCTTCTTTGGCCACCCTCTTTGGAACCCAGAAGTACGAAAAGAAAAGGAAAAAAAAAACAAAAAGAAAACAAAAAAAAAAAACAACAAAACCAAACCTGCCTGAACTACGTTTGACTTGATCCCGAAAGGGTACGTAGGCAGCCTCTCTCTGGGGTTCAGTCACACCAAAACAAAATATCCCAATTTCCCCAAAATAAAACTGGGGCAGATGATATAATGGTTCGGCCATGAATCCGCCGAAAGGGTTCCAAAGTTGTAGTCCACCCAAAATTCTTTTACCCCAAAAACCTTGTCCAAGTCCTTCCGATCAATTGACAAAAGGCATGGAAGCGGCAAACGTCATTGTTGGAATCTGATACAATTCAAATTGAGAGAAATAAAATGAGAGAGTCTTATCGGTGAAAACTTTCGGGCACCATAAGGCGATGGTGAGTAGAGAAACTGAAAATGAGAGAGTCCGCTTAGCGAAAACTCGCAAAGAGCACTATCGGGCAACGGTGAGAAGAGAAATGAGAGAGGTCGATTGGCGAAAACCCACAAAGGGCGCTGTTGGCCGAAAAGAAGACATCTCGCCACTCAAGGAGTCCTGGCAAGGTTCCCTGGTTTTGAAATACTGATTATGGATTCACGAGAAGCCAGAACGTTTGTGTGGGTCGGGCATCCAGTCCAAGAGGCATGTCATGTTCATCTGAAGCCAGCATGCACACCCCAGATAAGTCCTTCTTTCCCCGAAAGGGATGCTTCTCTTTACACTCAATCTGATTGCCTTTCCGCATACTTCTCTTTGAATCCCTTTCGGTTAGCTCTGATTCTGTAACTAACACGAAGGAAAGGTGGCAGAACTGGTTTCACTGGGCTCCGCCCGGTCAGAGTCAAAGAAATACCCAGCCTCAGCGAGTGCGTCAGGCCCATCTCGACTGACCATGTTGTTTAATGCTTTCAAAGCAAAAACATTGAAAAGGGGAAGTCAAAGGCAAAAGCCCCAAGGGCAGAATAAAGTGAAAAGGCTAAGCCCATCTGGGCGAGTCATCATGAAACCCTAAAATTGAACCCGGTCAGTTTTGAAAAGAGATTCACCCTCAAGGCAAACGAGCAGCAAAGTTCTCAACGGAAATGGCGGCCGGGATCAAGCAATTGAGATGATCAAGGCCACAAAATCAACCACCGTTTCAAACTAATAAATTGTTCTTTGAAACCAGGTTTAATTCAAAGCAACCGTGCAAGAAGCAGGAACAGTCCAAAAGGAAATGAAATGCGCAAACGCTGAAACAGCTTTGCAGCAGGAAAACGACCAAAAAGAAGTTTTTCCCCAAATTCTTTAAGGCATTTTGCTAAATAAAAGGAAAACATAAAAGAGGAAAACAAAAAGAAGAAGAAGGAGGAGAAGAAATAAAAATGTAAATCCCAAAAGAAAAACAAATCATGGTAGCATAGGATCCCATTCCTTAAATATCCCGGAACAAAAACCGTGGAGCTTTTTCTTTCCAAATCCCGGAACAAAAACCGAGGATCTCCCGGAACAAAAACCGTGGAGCTTTTTCTTTCCAAAATCCCGGAACAAAAACCGAGGATCTCCCGGAACAAAAACCGTGGAGTCGTTTCTTTCCAAATCCCGGAACAAAAACCGAGGATCTCCCGGAACAAAAACCGCGGAGCTTTTTCTTTCCAAATCCCGGAACAAAAACCGAGGATCTCCCGGAACAAAAACCGTGGAGCTTTTTCTTTCCAAATCCCGGAACAAAAACCGAGGATCTCCCGGAACAAAAACCGTGGAGCTTTTTCTTTTCAAATCCCGGAACAAAAACCGAGGATCTCCCGGAACAAAAACCGTGGAGCTTTTTCTTTCCAAAAATCCCAGAACAAAGACCGAGGATCTCTCTACACATGCCCGATCCGATCTGTGTCACAGCTAACTCACGAAATTTTCCTAGTGAAAACTGGGGCAGAAAATTTCGTTCGTTTGTTCGTTTTGGTATCATAAGCAGGTTAACCTCAAGACGCAAGGTGTGAGATGACCAATGGAATAAATCTCAATCCGGAATCAAGAAAAGGAGAAAAGAACAAAGATAAACTCAAATGTGAGACAAGCAAGGGCGCGGATTGCTCAAAATTTGATTGAAGTCACAAGCTCCGTTGGCCCTGTTTTGACTCAATGCTGCGAAAAGAAACAGCATCACAACTTGTGAGCATCAGGATTCAGATCGGAGTCCACAGCAGAATCAACTAAGGCTCAAGATCAAAGATGCAAGAGATCTATAAATAGGAATCTTGTAACCCATAGTTGATAGGCTTAGCTAGCTTAGCTTTTGATTTTCTTTTGGTGTAATAAGGAGGTCAGTAAGCAGTAGCAGCAGCAACAGCAATGAGATCACAGCTCCTGGTAGTCCCAGCTACCAAATTTTCCCGAACTACACTGACCTGATTCCTGTTTAGCCAAGGATATGTAGGCAACCTCAGAAGCAGGGTACGGTCAACTCTTTCAAGATGCTTCACACGGAATA
>NW_017680218.1:0-6526 GCF_001879085.1 Nicotiana attenuata | reverse complement strand
GCGGACCGCGCTAGATTTCTTTCCTTCTTGTTGGACTGGGATCCCCCACGCGGACCGCACTATTTTGTTGCGCGGCCGCGTGGGAAACTTCAGAGAGTTATGAATTGTGGCCCTTCCTAGCGCGGACCGCACAAAAATGCTATGCAGCCGCGCTGGCAACTTCAGAGACTTAACACCCCTTGCACCAGCCTACGTGGACCGCACTGTTTTGGTGCGCGGCCGCGTGGGCAAACTTTAGTGACCTGACACTTTTTTTTTTTGCTTTTGTCCTGCACTGGTTCAACAATATCCCTGCAACATCTCACAAACCATGAGCTCAAAAATCCTAGTCTACAAAGAAAATCAAAGACAAAGAAAAAGACATGGGTTGCCTCCCAAGAAGCGCCTGATTTAACGTCGCGGCACGACGCATGTTACCATCATATCACTTCAAATGAATGAGTGCCACCACGTGGCTGTCATCAATCTTTCCCAAATAGTGCTTGACACGATGCCCATTGACCCGGAACACTTCACCATTCTTGTTTTTAAGATCAAGAGCACCAAAAGGAGTTACAAAGACCACTTCAAAAGGACCACTCCAAGTTCAACTTTCTCAATGCCCATATAGCCTTGTGTTCTAGTTCCACCGGGAGATGGCAAGCCTTACCAAACACTAACCGATATGGAGACATACCAATCGGAGTCTTGTAAGCCGTCCGATAAGCCCAAAGAGCATCATCCAACTTCTTCGACCAATCGGTCCTATTAGAATTCACCGTTTTGGACAAAATACTCTTTATGTCCCGATTTGAAACCTCCACTTGACCGATTGCTTGTGGATGATAGGGGCTGGTCACTTTGTGGTTAACTCCATATTTAGCGAGCAATGAGTCAAAAGCCTTGTTGCAAAAATGGGACCCCCCATCATTAATGATAGCACGAGGGGTTCCAAACCTAGTGAAGATATTCTTTTTCAAAAATGCCACGACACTCCGGGCTTCATTGTTGGGAAGAGCCACGGCTTCAACCCACTTTGACACATAGTCTACCGCCACGAGAATATACGTGTTTCCACAAGAGCACACAAACGGTCCCATGAAATCAATGCCCCAAACATCAAAAATATCCACCTCGAGAATTGTGTGGAGAGGTATCTCATCCCTTTTTGAAATCCCGCCGGCTCTTTGCATGCGTCACATCTCTTCACCAAGTCGCTAGCATCTTGAAACAAAGTCGGCCAATAGAAGCCGCAACTCAAAACCTTTGACGCCGTCCTCACTCCTCCATGATGTCCACCATAAGGAGAAGAGTGACAAGCCTCCAATATGTTCATTTGCTCACTTTCCGGCACACATCTTCTTATCACCCCGTCCGTACAAATCTTAAACAAATATGGCTCATCCCAATAAAAATCCAAGCTATCCCGCTTGAGTTTCTTCCTTTGGTTGGAAGAGAGCTCACACGGGACATTGCCAGTTACTATGAAGTTGGCGATGTACGCAAACCAAGGTATGTCACCCATAGAAATGGAAAGAAGCTGCTCATCGGGGAAAGTATCATTTATCTCAACACCATTGCTCGGTCTCCCCTCTTCCTCTAGCCGGGACAATTGGTCCGCGACTTGATTCTCGCTTCCCTTCCTATCCACAATCTCTAGATCAAATTCCTGAAGGAGTAGCACCCATCTCATCAACCTTGATTTCGAATCCTTCTTTGTCATCAAATACCAGAGGGTTGCATGGTCCGTGTGTATGATCACCTTCGCCCCCATAAGATAAGGGCGAAATTTCTCCATCGCAAACACAATAGCCAAGAGCTCCTTTTCCGTCACTGTGTAGTTTCTTTGGGCCTCATTCATCGTTTTGCTAGCATAATACACAGGATGGAACATTTTGTTGATTCTTTGGCCAAGTACCGCACCTACCGCTACATCACTCGCATCACACATAAGTTCAAAAGGCAATTCCCAATTAGGTGCGGTGATGATGGGAGTTGTGGTCAACTTGTGTTTCAATAACTAAAAGGACTCCATACACCTCTCATCAAAGACGAACTTGACATCCTTTTCCAACAATTTACAAAGCGGGTTCACAACTTTTGAAAAGTCTTTAATGAATCGCCGGTAGAACCCGGCGTGACCCAAAAAACTCCTCACCCCTTTGACAGAAGTAGGGGGAGGGAGCCTTGAGATCACCTCAATTTTTGCCTTATCGACTTCAATTCCATGTTTTGAGATTTTGTGACCCAACACAATACCCTATTGCACCATGAAGTGACATTTCTCCCAGTTGAGTACAAGATTGGTTTCCTCACATCTTTTCAACACCTTATCCAAGTTCACTAGGCATTCTTCAAATGAGTCCCCCACCACACTAAAATCGTCCATGAAGACCTCCAGAATATCCTCCACCATGTCGGTGAAGATTGCCATCATACATCTTTGGAAGGTTGTCGGGGCATTGCAAAGTCCAAATGGCATTCTCGAGAAAGCGAATGTGCCATATGGACATGTAAAGGTTGTCTTCTCCTGGTCCTCCGGGGCAATGAGAATTTGATTGTACCCCGAGTAGCCATCAAGGAAACAATAATAAGCCCGGCCCGCTAAACGATCGAGCATTTGGTCCAAAAATGGTAGAGGGAAATGATCTTTTCTCGTGACCTTGTTGAGCTTTCTATAATCCATACACACTCTCCAACCCGTGACCGTCCGGGTAGGAATCAACTCATTGTTGGCATTAGTGACGACCGTCATTCCACCCTTCTTCGGCACACATTGGACCGGAGAGGTCCATGAACTATCCGAGATTGGGTAGACCACACCGGCGTCCAACCACTTGATAACCTCTTTCTTTACCACCTCTTGCATAGCTTCATTTAGTCTTCTTTGATGTTCAAGAGATGGCCTTGCATCCTCCTCCAAAATGATCTTGTGCATGCAAAAAGCGGGGCTTATACCCCGAATATCCGCCAATGTCCATCCAATCGCCCGCTTGCGCTTTTGTAGAACCGCCAAAGTGGCGTCAACATGCATGTTAGTTAAGCAAGACGAAAGAATAACAGGCAAAGTGAAATTAGGACCCAAGTATTCATACTTGAGGTGAGGAGGAAGTGGTTTCAACTCCAACACCGGCGGCTCCTCAATAGATGGCTTGGTTGGGGGAGTTTTGCGATTCTCAAGGTCCAATGATAACTTCCTAGGCTCATAAGAGTACGAGCCCATACCATGCAAAGCATTTACACATTCAATTCTCCAGGCATCATCATTAGCCTCCATGTTCAAAAGCACCACTTTAAGTGAATCTTCAACATTAATCATTGCGCTTGTGTCATCCACTATCACCGCCGTGACAATGTCAACAAACGAGCACACCTCAGTGCTTTTTGGTTGCCTCATAGACTTGCACACATGGAACACCACCTTTTCATCACCAACACGAAGGTCAACTCTCCCGCCTCGACATTGACCAAAGCCTTCCCCGTAGCTAGGAAAGGTCTTCCAAGGATAATTGGGACTTCAAAGTCCACCTCACAATCTAGTATCACGAAGTCGGACGGCAAGATGAATTTATCAACACGAACAAGGACATCATCGATTATACCCAAAGGCCGCTTCATTGACCTATCCGCCATTTGGAGCCTCATTGAAGTCGGGCGAGGTTGTCCGATTCCCAAAGTCTTGAAGACCGAATATGGCATTAAGTTGATACTCGCCCCCAAGTCACAAAGGGCTTTTGCAAAGTCGGCGCTTCTAATGGTACATGGGATAGTGAATGCGCCGGGGTCCTCAAGTTTTGGAGCCATGGAGTGTACAATTGCGCTCACTTGATGGGTCATCTTGATTGTCTCACACTCCATTGATCTCTTTTTTGTAACCAAATCCTTCATGAATTTTGCGTACCCCGGCATTTGCTCGAGTGCCTCCACTAAAGGCACATTGATAGTCAAACTCTTCATCATCTCAATGAATTTCTTAAATTGGTTGTCACCCTTTTGCTTGGCCAACCGTTGAGGATAGGGAGGAGGAGGCCTAGGCAAGGGTGCCTTGGCTTTGGGCACCACCGGCTCGGGCATATCTATCACGTGTTCCCTAGACGGGTTCACAGCCTCTTGTGTCTCCTCCTCAACCTCATGAATGTCAATCCGCACATCATTTCTCACACTTGGTTCCACTACATCTTCAACCCCCAAAGGCATATCATCATCATGCAACTCATCTTCATCAACCATGACTTGATTCTCTCTTGAGGCATGCACATCACCGCCTCTTCCGCTTTGCGTGGTTACCGCCATCACATGGTTGTTGTGCCCACCCTTAGGGTTTACTACCGTATCATTTGGTAGAGCATCCTTTGGGCGAGTATTTAAAGATTGGGAAATTTGACCAAGTTGCACCTCCAAGTTACGGATGGAAGTATTGTGTGAAGCCAATTGCGCATCGGAGTCTTGGTTCTTCTTCATCATTTGTTCAAACATAAACTCAATTCTCCCAAATTCATTTCCCGAAGAACTAGACCCTTGAGATTGAAACGGTGGCGGGTTGTTCGGTTGTTGAAACATCGGAGGCCTTTGAAAGCCTTGCCCCCGATTACCTTGACCACCATTGTTGTTCCACCCACCTTGACCATTGTTGTTGTTCCAATTGTTGTTGTTGTTTCCGTTCCAATTTCCACCATTGTAACCTTGATTCCCCCAATTGTTGTTTTGCTTATTCCCATTCCAATTTCCACCACCTTGTTGTTGATTATTGTTATCTCAATTTCCGCCTCCTTGTTGATTGCCCCAATTCCCTTGGGATCGCCATTGTTGATTGCCTTGGTTTCCTCTATTTCCTTGGTAGTTGTTGACATATTGACAATCCTCACTTTGCTCATCATAGCACTCGTTTGAATAACCACCACCATCATCACAGTTGTCACAATTTCCTTGAGGTTGTTGCCCTCTTTGCCTTCTTTTCATCATATTCACTCCTTCCATGGCATTGACTTGGCGCGGGTTTTGAACTTGTTGCAATTGCGCCTTCGCCAATTGGTTCATTATTGTTGTAAGTTCGGCAATGGCTTGGCCGTGATCATGCAACTCCTTATGCAAATGTATGACATTAGGATCACCTTGAGGAACGTTTGCCCGGCTTTGCCGCGCCGAAGAAGTATCGGCCATTTCATCTAACACATCACAAGCTTCATTGTACGGGAGCTTCATAAAATTTCCACCCGCCAATTGGTTCACAATACATTGGTTAGTTGTGTTGATGCCCTATAGAACGTTTGTTGAATCATCACATCATTCATATCATTATTTGGACACTCTTTAACCATAGTTCTAAATCTCTCCCATATTTCATGCAAAGGTTCCGTTGGCTCTTGTTTGAAAGCCAAAATCTCATCACGAAGTGCCGCCATGTAACTTGGAGAAAAGAACTTGGCAATGAACTTGTCTGCCAATTCATCCCACGTTGTGATGGAATGATTTGGAAGCCTTTCTAACCAATCCAATGCTTTACCCCGAAGAGAGAACGGGAAAAGCCTCAATCTCAAAGCATCCTCTGACACATTGGTTTCTTTACTCCCCCCAGCAAGTATCTACGAACCCCTTCAAGTGCTTGTATGCATTTTGGTCGGAGGCGCCCGTAAAATACCCTCTTTGCTCGAGAAGCGTCAACATGACATTGGTGATTTGAAAATTCCCTGCCCGGATTCGGGGAGGAACTATGGCACTTGCATAACCCTGGTTCGGAAGGACCCTTGGAGCTACTCTTGGTGGAGGCGGAGGAGGGTCTGGGATTTGATCATTTGGATTTGCATTGGCATTTCTACCTCTCCGTGGTACTTGAGGTACCCGGAGCTCATCTTGCTCAACATCGTCAACCTCCTCCCCCGCGACCACATTGTCAAGAGGGACATTTCCGTTTAGAGCCATGTGTACCTGATGGATCGACACAAATAACGTTAGTAAAAGAAGGAAAGAGAAGCAAAACACAAAACTAGCTACGCAAATAGTCAACACCGTAAGCTCCCCGGCAATGGCGCTAAAAAGTGATCGCAGCAAACTCAACCTTACACAACGGTAGGAAGAGCGGGCGCTAAGACTTTTACCCGAATAGTGGTATCGGGGTCGATTTTCCACAGGGAGCTTGAAATGGAGTTGTGTATTTGTATAGACTAAGAATGCGTTTGTGCTTCTAATTGTACTTCTAACATTTTTGGATTTTCTTGTTATCACTACTATTATCAACTAAGAATAAGACTAAATTATGCTAAGAGAAATATTTGCTACGATGTAATTAATATAGAGAAAGGCACTAGGGTCATGGCATCACCTAGGTGGTTAACTAACGGGGAGAAACTACTAACAATAGATTGACATATTTGGGATCAATGTTATAACCGTTGCACAATTGTACCCACTCTCACACTTCTCGGTAGACAGAGCGATTTTGCCCAATTGACTCTCTCGAAACCAATTGGGTAGGCCAATTAGACCAAGCAACTAGGGTTCAACTAGGGTGATTACTCTCTCGAGGTTTAACCCGTTAATTGGGACTACC
>NW_017680217.1:11589-14170 GCF_001879085.1 Nicotiana attenuata | reverse complement strand
TTCGAATCCTTCTTAGTCATCACATACCGAAGGGCTGCATGGTCCGTGTGTATGATCACCTTTGCCCCCATAAGGTAAGGTCTAAATTTCTCCATCGCGAACACAATAGCCAAGAGCTCCTTTTCTGTCACTGTGTAGTTTCTCTGGGCCTCATTCATAGTCTTGCTAGCATAATACACAGGATGGAACATTTTGTTGATTCTTTGGCCTAGCACCGCCCCAACCGCTACATCACTCGCATCGCACATAAGCTCAAAGGGCAAGTCCCAATTAGGTGCAATGATTATAGGGGTTGTTGTCAACTTGTGTTTCAGTAGCTCAAAAGACTCCATGCACTTCTCATCAAAGATAAACTTGACATCCTTCTCTAACAACTTGCAAAGCGGGTTCACAATTTTTGAAAAATCTTTAATGAATCGCCGGTAGAACCCGGCATGACCAAGAAAACTCCTCACCCCTTTGACAGAAGTAGGGGGAGGGAGTCTTGAGATAACCTCTATTTTTGCCTTATCAACTTCAATTCCTTGCCTTGAGATTTTGTGGCCCAATACAATTCCCTCTTGCACCATAAAGTGGCATTTCTCCCAGTTGAGCACAAGGTTGGTTTCTTCACATCTTGCCAAAACCCTATCCAAGTTCACCAAACATTCATCAAATGAATCTCCCACCACACTGAAGTCATCCATGAACACCTCCAAGATATCCTTCACCATGTCGGTGAAGATTGCCATCATACATCTTTGAAAGGTCGCTGGGGCATTACATAATCCGAATGGCATTCTCGAGAACGCGAACGTGCCATAAGGACATGTAAAGGTTGTCTTCTCCTGATCCTCTAGGGCAATGAGAATTTGATTATACCCCGAGTAGCCATCTAGAAAACAATAAAAGGCCCGGCCCGCAAGTCGATCAAGCATTTGGTCCAAGAATGGTAGTGGGAAATGATATTTTCTTGTCACCTTGTTCAGCTTTCTATATTCCATGCACACTCTCCAACCCGTAACTGTCCGAGTAGGAATCAACTCATTGTTGGCATTGGTCACTACCGTCATTCCACCCTTCTTTGGCACACATTGGACCGGAGAGGTCCATGAACTGTCCGAGATCGGGTAAACCACACCGGCGTCAAGCCACTTGATAACCTCTTTCTTTACCACTTCTTGCATCACCTCGTTGAGTCTCCTTTGATGTTCAAGAGATGGCCGTGCATCCTCCTCCAAAATGATCTTATGCATGCAAAATGCGGGGCTTATTCCCCTGATGTCCGCCAAAGTCCATCCTATTGCCCTTTTTCGCTTTTGGAGCACCTCCACAGTGGCCTCAACCTGCAAGTTAGTAAGGCAAGAAGAAAGAATAACTGGAAGAGTAGAATTAGAGCCCAAGAATTCATACCTGAGGTGTGGAGGAAGTGGTTTCAACTCCAACACCGGTGGCTCCTCAATTGATGGCTTGGTTGGCGGAGTTTTGCGATTTTCAAGATCCAAAGATAGTTTCCTAGGCTCATACGAATATGAACCCATTCCATGCAATGCATTCACGCACTCCACTCTAGCGGCATCATCATTGGCATCCATGTTAAGAAGCACGGCTTCAAGAGGATCTTCAACATTGATCAAGGCACTTGTGTCATCCACTATCACCGCCGTGACAATGTCCACAAATGAACACACCTCCGTACTATTGGGTTGCCTCATTGATTTGCACACATGAAATACCACCTTCTCATCTCTCACGCGGAACGTTAACTCCCCTGCTTCCACATCAACCAATGCCTTCCCCGTAGCTAGGAAAGGTCTTCCAAGAATGATAGGTACTTCGAAATCCACTTCGCAATCCAATATGACAAAGTCGGCCGGCAATATGAATTTGTCCACCCGGACAAGCACATCGTCGATTATACCTAGAGGCCTCTTCATCGACCGGTCCGCCATTTGAAGTCTCATGGAGGTTGGCCTAGGTTGCCCAATTCCCAAAGTCTTGAAGACTGAGTACGGCATCAGATTAATGCTAGCCCCCAAGTCACATAGGGCCTTAGCAAAGTCCGCACTTTCGATAGTGCAAGGAATAGTGAAAGCTCCAGGGTCCTCTAGTTTCGGGGCCATAGAATGCACAATCGCACTAACTTGGTGCGTCATCTTTATTGTTTCACACTCCATAGAACGCTTCTTGGTGACTAAATCCTTCATAAATTTTGCATACCCAGGCATTTGTTCAAGTGCCTCCACTAAAGGAACATTGATTGTGAGGCTCTTCATCATGTCTATGAATTTCTTGAACTGATTGTCGTTCTTTTGCTTTGCTAACCGTTGAGGATATGGTGGAGGTGGTCTAGGCAAGGGTGCCTTTACCTTGGGCACCGCCGGCTCGGGTATATCAATAATGTGTTCCCTAGACGGGTTCACGGTCTCTTGAGTCTCTACCCCGGCCTCATCATCAATATCAATCCGCACATCATTTGTCACTGATGGTTCAACCATATTGTCAACATTCAAAGGTGCTTCATCATCATGTAACTCAACTTCATCATTCACAACTTGATTCTCAACCGAGGCATGCACATCACCGCCTCTTCCACTCCTAG
>NW_017680217.1:0-6713 GCF_001879085.1 Nicotiana attenuata | reverse complement strand
ATGGACTTGGCCCGTGAAAAGAAGATCGTGCTTGAAGATGAAAAGGCAAGTGCGAACCAAGTCTCTATCACCTTTGGCTCATTCAGTCCGGATGAATTATGTGGTTTTAAAGAAAGTAAAGATGAAGAATCACTGGAGAACGATAAAGCTGAAGTCAATCAACCTGATGATGATGAAGGTTGGACATTGGTGACTCATCGTAGGCACCACAGAAGGAGCCCACGAAAAGAATCAGTAGAACAACCAACAAGGAAAATGATGGTAAAAAGACCAAGGAGATGGAATCCAGTTAAGCACTTAAAGAGAGAAAAAGTGGAGGCGCACCACTCTCAAAAGCCACGAAATCCAGTGACGTTGGAGGAGTTTTTACCAAGTCGGTTCTGCACGAAGATTTCCCATGAGGGTATTGATACCTCTTGTTGCCATGCTGACAAAGGGGAAGAAAAGAGTGATGACCTACCGTTGGAACCATCTTCGGAAAAGCTCATCGAGTTCACTCCTCAAGAAGTTAATGCTTGTGAGGAAAAAGTCACGTTCACAAATGACGATCTTCTGCTAGGTGACACTCTTCATAACCGCCCATTGTATCTGGTTGGCTATATGCATGATGAAAGGGTAAATCGAATTTTGGTTGATGGAGGATCCTCACTGAACATTTTGCCAATTCGCACTGTGAAAGAACTTGGTATTCCCATGAACGAACTCTCAGAAAGTAGTGTGATGATCCAAGGATTCAACCAAGAGGGGCAAAGAGCCATAAGCGCGATCAGGCTGGAAATCACCATTGAAGATATGCAATCAAGTGCACGACTGCATGTAATCGACGCACAGACTTCATACAATGTCTTGCTTGGAAGGCCTTGGATATATGAGAATAAAGTAGTTCCATCTACCTACCATCAATGTTTAAAATACTACGAGGGTTAAGTCGAGAAGAAGATAGTTGCTGATGATGAGCCATTCTCCAAGGCAGAGTCACACTTCGCCGATGCAAAGTTCTACTTGAAGAACCACATTGTGAAGGAGATAAAAGTTGATGATGGCATGAAAAACAAGAATGACGAGCCCATAACTAAAAGAGCTGAGGTGACTATTGGTAAAGCCAAAGCTGTTACTGAGGAGGTACACGCCAACGTGAATAAATCTCATAGAAGGGATATTGCGTCTTATGGAAAGAAAGTAAGTCCCGCACTCCAATATGTCCCTAAAAGGAAGAAAGACGAGGGCGAATCATCTAATCTCCAAACTAACACGCTAAAGGAGTTAACTCTTCCGGTAAAACAAATTGAGGCAGTAAAGTTGTCCTCGAAGCCACTTGCAGGGTTTGTAGCCCAAAACGTTTGCAGAATGTGGCACTCCCTACAAAGCGAATAGATGAAGGTTTTGACCCTAACGCTTACAAGCTATTTTCAAAAGCTGGATACAATCCCAATGATCCATCAAAGTTAGGGAAGCTCCCATCTGAAGCTGCAACGAGGCAACCATGTGAAGGTTTGGGATACAAGCAACCGTCACCAGTGCGCATCTCAATAAGAAGGGTGAGTAGCAATTATATCACTGTAGAAGACGAATCTGCCGCTTCTAACAGGCCTTCTGTCTTTGATCGACTTGGAAAATCAGCTGTGAGAACTTCCTTATTTGAGAGATTGGGTCCATTAAAGAAGGAGAATAAGTTCCAGAGAAATTATCAAAATACAAGAACCCGCTTCACCCAAAATTCAGAATATCTCTAAAGATTTACAAAGTTTGGTCCCTTCTAGAATGAAGCGACAAACAAAAGTCATGGTTTCGTGTGATGAAGTACTGAAGTGAAGCCATACACTATGGTCTACACTAAAGAACGTGATGAAGACGAAGAAAGTGCGGTTCTTCGTATCATGTTACTGCACAAGGCGAGCATGGTGTTTTATCTCTTATGGAGGATGACGAGAAATTGGACGATGTTTCACCATGTTATCACATATCCTTCAACGATGGGGACCCTCAAGAAGAAGAAGATGCAAAAGATGCTCTGCCAGAACTTGAAGAAGGGGCGAAGGCAACGATTGATGCCTTAAAAGAAGTTAACCTTGGCACTGATGAAGAACCAAGACCCACCTACCTAAGTGCTTTACTAGAAGTTGATGAAGAAAGAACTTATATTGAGTTACTCAAGGATTTTAGGGATGTCTTCTCTTGGAGTTACAAAGAAATGCCTGGCTTGGACCCTAAAGTAGCAGTCCATCACCTTGCCGTCAAGAATGGTGCTCGTCCTGTTAAACAAGCCCAAAGGCGCTTTAGGCCGGACTTGGTTCCCTTGATTGAAACCGAAGTTAACAAACTCATCGAAGCTGGCTTTATTCGTGAAGCTAAATACCCAACATGGGTTTCAAGTATTTTCCCTGTAAGGAAGAAAAATGGCCAGATTTGAGTGTGCGTTGACTTCAAGGATCTCAACAATGCGTGTCCAAAAGATAAATTCCCGCTTCCTATTCTAGAGCTGATGATCGATGCTACTACTAGGTACGAGGTAATGTCATTTATGGACGGTTCATCAGGCTATAACCAAATCCGCATGGCGCCAAAAAATGAAGAGCTTACTGTATTCATACCCCTAAAGGTATTTATTGCTACAAGGTAATGCCTTTTGGCTTGAAGAATGCTGGTGCTACTTCCAAAAGAGCTATGCAGAATATCTTTGATGACCTTCTCCAAAAGAATGTCGAAATGCTATGTGGATGACTTGGTGGTAAAATCAAAAAAGAGGGGCGACCACTTGAAAGACTTAAGAATGGTGTTTGAGTTGCTCCGGAGGTACCAACTTAGGATGAATCCATTGAAATGTGCCTTTGGAGTTACTTTCGGAAAGTTCCTTGGTTTCATTGTCCGACATCGAGGGATCGAAATTGATCAAGCCAAAGTGGATGCCATTTTGAAAATGCCCGAGCCCCACAATATTCATGAATTGAAAAGTCTGCAAGGAAAGCTAGCATACCTTAGAAGATTCATCTCAAACCTAGCTAGGATGTGCCAACCATTCAGTCGCCTTATGAAGAAAGGTGTCCCTTTCAAATGGGACCAAGCGTGTAGCAATGCCTTTGAGAGCATTAAATCCTACTTGACGAAGCCTCCAGTTTTGGCAGCCCCTATACTTGGAAAGCCGCTGATATTATACATTTCAGCACAAGAAAGGTCTGTTGGAGCGTTGTTGGCCCAAGAAAATAGTGAAGGGAAAGAAAACTCCCTTTACTACTTGAGCATGATGATGACACCAAATGAGCTGAATTATTCGCCAATTGAAAAGTTATGTTTGGCGCTAGTCTTCTTAATCCAAAAGTTGAAGCACTACTTTCAAGCTCGTGTCGCTCGTTTGGTTTCTAGAGCAAATCCCATCAAGTTTGTGATGTCAAAACCTGTCCTTAGTGATCGACTAGCAAGGTGGTACCTCCCGTTTCAACAATTTGAAATCGTGTACATCCCACAAAAGGCTATAAAAGGACAAACGTTAGCGGACATCTTGGCAGATCGCCCTATACCTGATGATTGAGAGCTAACTGACGAACTACCTGATGAGGACACCATGGTCATTGAAGTTCTGCCTCCATGGAAGATGTACTTTGATGGTGCTGCACATCGCGGAGGAGCTGGTGCTGGTGTAGTATTTGTCACTTCTTAAGGTAAAGTTCTGCCCTACTCCTATATGTTGACGCAACTCTGCTCTAACAACGTTGCTGAGTATCAAGCACTAATACTTGGGCTTGAAATGGATGTCGAAATGAAGCGTTGCAATTGCAAGTGTTTGGTGACTCTCAGTTATTGGTCAATCAGCTTTTAGGTAGTTACGAGGTCAAGAAGCCTGAACTACGCCCATATCAGATTACGCTAAAATATTGATGGGGTGGCTCGGTGATGTGACTATTCAGCATGTGCCAAGGAAAGAAAATAAGAAGGCTGATGCTTTAGCTGCCCTAGCTTCATCGTTAATCCTGCCTGATCAAGAGCAAGTTACTGTCTGCCAAAAATGGGTAGTACCGCCGCCAAATGAGGCTGAAGGTGAAGAAAATGAACTCAAGCATCTTGTCGTTGTTTCTGAAGTTGTGAAAGAAGAATGGCGACAACCCATTATCGACTACTTATGCTATGGGATACTTCCAGAAAATCCGCGGAGAAGGACTGAAATCCGTCGTCGTGCACCTCGCTTACTTTACTACAAAGATACTCTATACAGAAGGTCATTTGAAAGAGTACTCTTCCGATGCTTAGGGGAAGAAGAAACACTCCAAGCTTTGCAAGAGGCACATTCTGGGGTATGTGGGTCACACCAGTCTGGACCAAAGCTCCACTTTCATATAAAAAGGATGGGATATTATTGGCCAACGATGGTAAAAGATTGCTTGGACTACGCTCGAAGATGCAAGGCTTGTCAATTCCATGCGAATTTTATTCATCAACCTCCTGAAGTGTTGCACCCGACTGTTGCATCCTGGCCGTTTGACGCTTGGGGATTGGATGTTGTTGGACCACTGCCAAAGTCCTCTGGTGGGCACCTATACATCTTGGCTGCAACTGACTACTTCTCAAAATGGGCTGAAGCTGTTGCTCTTAAGGAAGTAAAGAAGGAAATGTTGCAAGTTTCATCTGAGTAAACATTATTTATCGCTTTGGCATTCCTCGTTACATAATAACGGATAATGGAAATTCATTCGATAATAGGTTGATGAACAAGTTTTGTGATCTCTTTGGCTTCAAGCAACGTAACTCTTCGATGTACAATGCTGCCGTCAATGGTCTAGCTGAGGCATTCAGCAAAACTCTATGCAACTTGTTAAAGAAAGCCGTCTCCAAATCCAAATGAGATTAGAATGACCATATGAAGAAGCTCTATGGGCATATAGGACGACCCACCGCACGCCAACACAAGTGACTCCTTATTCACTCGTTTATGGAGTCGAAGCCGTCTTGCCACTCGAGTGTCAAATACCTTCATTACGACTGGCTATTCAAGAAGGGATCACTGATGAAGAAAATGCTCGACTTCGATTAGAAGAATTGGAGGCTCTTGATGAGAAGAGGTTGGAAGCTCAATAGAGTCTTGAATGTTATCAAGATCGATTGTTTCGCGTCTTCAATAAAAGAGTTCACCCGAGATCCTTTCAAGTAGGAGATCAAGTCCTTGCCGTACGAAGACCCATAATCACTTCCCATAAACCTGTAGGGAAGTTTACTTCAAAATGGGATGAGCCATACGTCGTACAAGAAGCTTACTCAAGTGGGGCTTACAAGCTCGTTGATGTAGATGGCATGAGAATCGGCCCTATCAATGGCAAATTTTTGAAGAAGTATTATCCTTGAAGTTGCAACGCTCCTTGATGCACGAGCCTAAACTGCATGTTCCTACACTCCTGACCCGCATGAATCTAAACTGTGTACGGCCGTACAAAAAAAATCCGCTAGGTTGAAAACCTCGAAAGAGGCGGTCTAGGCAAAAGCTAGGACATAAAAAAAGAAGAAGAAAATCACCATTCTGAACTACGGTATGACTTGATCCTCTTCACCGAGGTACGTAGGCAGCTTAGATTTTCATTCTGAGTTCAGTCGCATGATTTCAAAAGATACATAGTGCCCCAATTGTTGTTCGAGTGAAGTATGAAAGGAATGTAAATCAAGCTGAAACGCCATCCTCCTGTTGAACTTTGGATCCCATTTGATTTAATGGGGGCAAGTTGCTATGGTAAAATGGTGTCTTCACTGAAATGATGACAATATTTGCATCAAAGTCTGGGAGATTCGCTATGTCTTCATGTTCGCATAACCTTCAAGTTTTTTGGTCTTCATATCCGCTCACTGCCCTAAAAAAAGGGAAGAGTAACAATCACAATCTTGAAAGAGAGCATGGATAAGTAAAAAGAAAAAAAAAATTGCCTCAGACGTAAAAAAAAAAAAAAAGGGATGTCTGTGTCGGACTTTTTGTAAAGGTTTTCGTTGCGAACTTTTAAAGGTGTTCGTTTCGAACTTTTAAAGGCATTCGAATTTTTAGGTTTTCGTTGCGAACTTTTAAAGGTGTTCGTCTCGAACTTTTAAAGGCATTCGGATTTTTAAGGTTTTCGTTCTGAACTTTTAAATGGCGTATTTTTCGAACTTTTAAAGGTGCTCGTGGCAAACTTTAAAGGGTCCCCACTGCCGACTTTTAAGGATTTCTACCACTAGTTTTTAAGGATCATTGTGCGAACTTTTATGGGTCTTCGTCACAAATTTTAAAGGGATTCATTGCGAACTTTTAAAGGTCATCACTGTGAACTTTTAAAGATCTTGACTGTAAGCTTTTAAGGGTCTTTGTCGCGAACTTTTAAAGGTCTTCGCTACAAATTTTAAAGGTCTTCACCACAACTTTTAAAGGTCTCCACGGCGAACTTTTAAAGGTCTTCACCGCGAACTTTTAAAGGTCTTGACCACGAGCTTTTAAGGATCTTTACGCAAACTTTTATGGGTCTTCTCACAAATTTTAAAGGTCTTCATCGCGAACTTTTATGGTTTACCGCCGCAAATTTTAAAGATCTTCATCACGAACTTTTAAAGGCCTTCATCTCGAACTTTTAAAGGACTTCGTAGTTTGACGAAGTTACTTCTAAAAAAAGAGAGGAAAAAAAAAGACAATAAAGAAGAAAGCACAAAAAAAGAAGAAGAAATTACCTTCGCATCAATGCTTCCAAATCGTCAAAAGTACACTCAAAATG
>NW_017680216.1:6592-14170 GCF_001879085.1 Nicotiana attenuata | reverse complement strand
CCGAAAGTGGTTTAATCAGCTCAGGCGGAAGGTGTTGGTGCGCTCCATTTGCTCCGAAGTTGCTTATGTGGTCAGTATGATTAGGACATGTACTGATTAGTATGGCGGGGCCCTATCCCAACCTTTATGATATTTATGTACTCTTAGAGACTTGTAGACGTATGTCATGTACGTGAAAGATTGTACGGCCTTGTCGGCCTATGTTTTGAGTTTATAAATGATCACGTTGGCCTATTAGGCCCGTATGTCACATGTATATAATGATGTAATTAAAAAGGTATGTTACGTTGGTACTCGGTTGAGTAAGGTATCGGGTGCCCATCGCGGCCCATCGATTTGGGTCGTGACAAAAGTGGTATCAGAGCATTTCTGTCCTAAGTAGTCTACACGTCGTGTCTAGTAGAGTCTTGTTTATGGATGTGCCGTGCACCACACTTATAAGCAAGAGGCTACAGGGCATTTAAGACTGTCACTCTTTCTTTTTACTCTAGATCGTGTGGTAGAGCTCAGTTGTAAGAAATCAATTTCCTAAACTCTATCTTATTCATAATACGACAATACCTACATCAAGAAAGATGGTTGGTAAGAGATATAGCTGTGGAAGAGTTGAGTTAGAGGAATTCGAGTTTGCATCATTCCTATGATGGATAAATATGAGGTCTTCAGCAGAACATGTGTGTACCTTACGTGTAACCTTCTTGATAAGGAGCCTTAAGGCAAGAATATCTATCCACCTCTATGGTGAAAGGCAATGAGAGATTCAGAAGATAGATACAAGCTTCAACAAGTAAAAGGAGCAAGATGAGAAGGGTACGAGGTACCCAGTTTATGAAGATTATCGATATTTTCAACTCCGGCAGAAAAGAATAGGCATTGTGACTTACCTTCAAGAGTAACAGATGTATGTAGAATTGGCCACACCCATCTCAGTTATACCCTATTGGGGGTTAACATGGGTAGTTTAAGAAAAGGATAGGATATTAGGATCCAGCTGGGGTTAGAGTAACCCAAAATGGTAAATGGATTGTTTGTGTTAGCTGACATTTCTGAAGGATACTAAAAAGGTGCTAATAGATCTCCTTGTGAGACACCCAGATGGTGCACTCTAGAATATTACAATTAGATGTGACTATTAGCATGAAATAAAAATATCAGAAAATAGGCACGGAAAGCCTGGAAGGGAAAAATTATCACGACCCCAGTTCGCCCTCCGTGAACAAGTCGTGACGGCACCTAGTCCCTACGACTAGGTAAGCCTAACAATGCGGAAGATAAACCATAATTGCGGAAAAAATAAATAAATAAAACTGAAATAGTAAAATAAAACGGTGTTTAAGGTGCCGCTCGGCACATACAACCACAATTCTCGAAGCTAACAACATTCCCAAAATCCGGAAACTCACAAATCACAAGCTAAGGGATACATAAGAGGCTCTGACTCAAGAATATCTATACAAAGGAGAAATACTGAAAGAGCTATACTTATTACAGAAAGCTGGAAAGGGACTCCTCGGTCTGCGGACGTAGCAGATATACCTCGAAGTCTCTACCAATACACCTCCTTCCAAGGCTGACAGAATTGAGTGGGAGTAGCTGTATCTGCACAATAAAAATGTGCAGAAGAGTAGCATGAGCACACCACGGCGGTGCCCAGTAAGTATCAAGACTAACCTCGGTGGAGTAGTGACGAGGAACAGTCAAGGCACCTACCGGTCAATAAACAGTATAATTATAGGCATAATGGAAATGACATATAAATATGTAAAGACTGTATGAATGACCAAGAATGCTACAATTCACAATAAGGGAAAAATACAAAAAAGTAACAACGAGAATATAATAAATGAGGATAGGAAATGACGGCAGAATCACAATCCAAATCCTAAGGTCATAACACGGCAATGGGAAAACAAGTAATAACTCATATCCTACAATGATGTTCACAAAGGTCTTATCCAACTCTTTCCATAATTTCACCAAGTCTCGGACAAACCACAACTCGCGAAGACCCAGCATCTGAAATCTAACAATTGGCATCCTGTGCCCGATCAATCTCATGGTCATACCGACAACTAACTGGCTAACTAGGGCCACTCTCACAAATATAATAGATAAACGAGGGCGTACCTCCACCCTTAGCAAAATCAGGAGGAGTTCACCTCTAATAGGGGTGTTCAGCTACGTGTATGCTTGTGCAAATGTTTCTAACAAAATTCTACCAGCTAGTAAACATGAAAAGGAGAACGGACCGCACGTACGATGTTTCCTCACAACTTCCAAGCGATAAAGCTCATACCGGTAAGCAACTCACAATCACATTATTAAACAAATAGGAATGCCTCCATAGGCCGTCACAATTCTCTACAATCATCCCCTGACATAGCCCACCTTATTTCGCCAAGTGTGCAAATAATAAGATAATAGGTACCGCATTATTTCGCCACACGTGCATCGCAATGTTCCCTCCTTATTCCGCCACATGCGCAACCCACATATAAGCATATAACATATCCCGCCTTATTACGCTGTATGTGCAAAACATCAATAACAACAATTGCATGGCAAAAACCTGTGCAAACCTTCAAAATCAACCGCACGGAAGAAACCTCGTGCATCACAATATTCGCAATCGCACGGCAGAAACCTCGTGCATCTCAGTATCAACAACCGCACGGCAGAAACCTCGTGCATCACAATATTCTCAACCGCACGGCAGAAACCTCGTGCATCACAATCTCAAGTACAACACAACAAACGACAATATATACAGGAACAAAGCAAGAGAATCAACTCAAGTATTTCCGTTCAGCAAAAGACGGTACAACTAACTCAGAAGGAATAACCGTAACAGAGAAATACTAAGCGCAATAAGAACAACTCAACAAGGGAGAAATAATATGAAACAACGATTCCATAATACTAAGTTCAACAACAAGGAAGTTAACATGAATCAAATAATTTACAATTAAGGAAATATCAACTGAATATAGGATATCTAACTTCTTTCCAATGGCACCGCTTCTGCGGCTTCTGAGGGAAAAGGGGACAAGCCGCTTCTGCGGACAAATAGCCGCTTCTGCGGCGCCGCACCTGCGGTTCCCAAGCCGCAGATGCGAAAATACCAGAAGAGGGACATTCAGCTGCTGCATTAACTTCAAATTCCTCCGTTAACCACCCGAAATCCTCCCGAGGCCCCCGAGACCCCAACCAAAAGTACCAATAGCTCATAATACCTCATTCAAACTTGTACCAATCCTTAAAACACCTTAAACAACGTCGGAAACTCGAATTAATCAATGATTTGAGCCTAAGGACTTCAAATTCCATCAAAATACATTTTCGATCAAAAACCTAACCAAAGCACGTCCGAATGACCTGAAATTTTGCACACACGTCCCAAATGACATGACGGAGCTACTACAACTTCCGGATTTTCATTCCGACCCTCGGATCAAAAACTCACTATCGGACAGGAAACTTCAAAAATTCAAACTTTGGCATTCCAAGCCTAAATGAGCTACGGACTTCCAAAATACATTCTGAACACACACCCAACCCCGAAATCACCTAACGGAGCTAACGGAACCGTCGGATTTCCATTCCGAGGCCGTCTTTACACTGTTCTAACTACGGGCCACTTTCCAACACTTAAGCTCTCATTTAGGGACAAGTGTCCCAATACTCTCTGAAACCCCACACCGAATGTCCCGTCAAACCAAAATAGCAGAATAAACTTAGGGGAAGCATTTAATAGGGGATCGAGGCGTGAATTCTAAAAACGACCGGTCGGGTCGTTACTTCCTCCCACACTTAAATATTCGTTCATCCTCGAACGAGCATAGAGAACATACCTGAAGTCTTCAAGTCACTGACTGCGCACTTCCAACATACACCCGCGGGTGATCCCACGTCACCCCAATCCACTTAAGCCTGACGACACCATCTCAACTGAAATTTAACCTTTCTAGCAATACCAATAGGCCTTCAAGCCAGAATTCTCACCTTCCATCCGTTTCCAAAAGACCCGATCCTAAATCCATATCCGGTATCAGTCTCAACCAGCTATTTCAATACAAGCCAACACACACAGGGTACAACCACGCAACATGACACATCACCCATAGGCCCACAATGTCATTTCTGGTAGTAATACTTGCCTGAGATCAAATCCGTACCGGCCATAAGCCTCATATTCAACAGGAACTCTTTTCAAACCTCCACAACACTGGGATGATACAATAACCACGAAAACCGTATAACAAGACACCCGAATAACTAAATCTCAGCCAACACCAACGGGTACACACCCCACAAGCTAAAACTCAAGAAGCATAGAACGGAAATGACTGATATGAGAAAGGAAACACATAAGGAACTAACAAACAAATCAAACTAGCACAGATTCTTCTAAAACACAAATCGACAAAACATCTAACAAGAAAGAATGAAAGCATATAAAAGACTCACAATGATCTTATACTGATATAACTTCTCACCGCAGTACACCACCCGGTCTCAACATATCAAATCACCTGAAATCACGAGGGTCCCGCCCTCATTACTGAATCACAAGTAGGGCACACATCAACCCATCTAGAGACTCTCACTAGATCAATTCCGTCTACAATTACAACACAGGCTGGCTCCCACACCGGTGGAGTATAGAAATCACAGGTCGTAACCAAGAATACTCGGAGATCACATCAAACCTACCGAAACAGACAACATGAATTTACTACTAGCCTCATAACTCTCGACAACAGCTAGGAACGGACGATAGACACGGCTATCACTCATAGAACCTCCCAACAGAATAATCACGTAGACAGAGTACAATCATGAAACGCACTCATAAATGGAATAACAAATAAGGGAACTCACCCCGATAAGCAGAACCGTGGTGAACTACAGATAACGCCCCTCTATAACAAACTGAATCCGTACCTAAATGACATTCAACGGGCGCACCGGCCTCAAGCCTACTATATGAAACACATCTACGAGCTGGGCCTCCCCCTCTTGGGCGCCCTCTACCTGCCTGAATACCTCGCTGGGACACACCGGTCCGAAGTCTGGGACAATCTCTCATCATGTGGCTAGTATCTCCACACTCAAAGCACCCTCTCTGCTGACGAGGCGGTGGGAACTATGCGATGCGGATACTCCGAGACCTATGAGCACCTGATTCACCATGCAAAGCCTGAAGCGCGAACTGAACTGGCTGACCTGCGAAACCTCTACCATGACGCACCCTGCCTCCAAAATAAGGACCAGTATATCTCACCGGCCTACGAGGCCTCCTCGCCTCCTCAAGCTCTCTCTCCTAATCTCGGCTGCTCTCTCCCTCATGACCCTGCCTGCCCTCTCTCTCTTTAGCATGCATACCCACTATCCTCCTAGCAATATTCACCACCTGCTAATACGGAATATCCATCTCCAACTCACGGGCCATGCTGGACCTGATGCTAGGAATGAGCCCCTCAATGAACCGACGAACCTTCTCGCGAACAGTAGAAACCAAGGCTGAGGCGTGTCTAGCCAAACTGGTGTAACGGACAAAATACTCCGAGACGGTCATAGCACCCTGGCGCAAATGCTCAAACTCCGCGCGCCATGCATCCCTGAGGCTCTGAGGAACAAACTCTCTCAGAAACATATCTGAAAACCGAGTCCAAGTCAGTGAAGCTGCCTCGTCTAGGCTGTCTAACTCATAGGTGCGCCACCAATCATAGGCGGCTCCTCGAAGCTAAAAAGTAGTGAAAGAAACCCTGCTCGATCCAGAGATACCCATAGTACGGAGAATACGGTAACACTCATCAAGAAACCCCAAGGCATCGTCTGATGCTAATCCACTGAACACCGGAGGATCATACTTCTTGAACCTCTCTAGTCTCATCTGCTCTTGCTCGGAAGCCGCTGCCATGCCCTCGGGCTGAACTGGTGCCGCAGGCGGCGCAGGAATAATCTTTGGGACCTGCTCAACATGCGCTCGCTGCTCAGGAGTGCGAGCAGCGGGGGCCTGTGCTCCTCCCCCGGCCTGGGATGTGGCTGCAGCAAGGGGAAGCAATCCTGCTTGAGCCAAAGTGGTGAACATACTCATGAACTGTGCCAAAGTCTCCGGCTGGATCTGCTGGTGGTACCTCAGCGGCAGTTCGTGCAGGTGCTCTCGCTGCACCACGTGCGCGTCCTCGAACTCTACCCCGGCCCCGATCTCCGACGGCTGCAGCAGGGGGCGCGGGTGCCTGATCACCTCGGGTAGTACGTGTCCTCACCATCTGTGAGAGAGTAGAAGACAGAGGTTTAAGATTGTAGATGTCAAAATCTCGCACGACAGGGAAATCAAATGAAGTGGAATTTTTCCTAACGGTTACATAGCCTCTCGCAGATAAGTACAGACGTCTCTGTACCGATCCACAAGACTCTAATAAACCGGCTTGTGATCTGTGACTCCTATGAACCTAGAGCTCTGATACCAACTTGTCACGACCCTAGTTCACCAACCGTGAACATGTCATGACGGCACCTGGTCCCCATGACCAGGTAAGCCTAACATTTGCGGAAATATATTAATTGCGGAAAAATAGAGAAAATCAAATCAAATATGTAAAGGAAACTGTACTGAATGCCGCATGGCAAGTACAACTCAATATCACAAGTCTAAAACAATTCCCAAAACCCGAAAACTCACAAATCACAAGCTAAGGGATACACAAGAGGCTTTGACTCAATAATATCTATACAAAGGAGAAATGCTGAAAGAGCTATACTTATTACAGAAAACTGGAAAGGGACTCCTCGGTCTGCGGACGTAGCAGATATACCTCGAAGTCTCTATCGATACGCCTCCTTCCAAGGCTGACAGAATTGAGTGGGAGTACATGTATCTGCACAACAAAAATGTGCAGAAGAGTAGCATGAGCACACCACGGCGGTGCCCAGTAAGTATCAAGACTAACCTCGGTGGAGTAGTGACGAGGAACAGTCAAGGCACCTACCGGTCAATAAACAGTATAATCATAGGAACAATAGAAATGACATATAAATATGTAAAGACTGCATGAATGACCAAGAATGCTACAATTCACAATAAGGGAAAAATACAACAAGTAACAGCGAGGATATAATAAATGAGGATAGGAAATGACGGCAGAATCACAATCCAAATCCTAAGGTCACAACACAGCAATGGGAAAACAAGTCAATAACTCATATCCTACAATGATGTTCACAAAGGTCTTATCCAACTCTTTCCACAATTTCACCAAGTCTCGGACAAACCACAACTCGCGAAGACCCAGCATCTGAAATCTAACAATTGTCATCCTGTGCCCCATCAATCTTATGGTCATACCGACAACTAACTGGCTAACTAGGGCCACTCTCACTAACATAATGGATAAACGAAGGCGTACCTCCACTCTTAGCAAAATCAGGAGGAATTCACCTCTAATAGGGGTGTTCAGCTACGTGTATGCTTGTGCAAATGTTTCTAACAAAATTCTACCAGCTAGTAAACACGAAAAGGAGACGGACCGCACGTACGATGTTTCCTCACAACTTCCAAGCAATAAAGCTCAT
>NW_017680216.1:0-6084 GCF_001879085.1 Nicotiana attenuata | reverse complement strand
AATCAACAAAATGACAATATATATAGGAATAAAGCAAGAGAATCAACTCAAGAGATTCCGTTCACCAAAAGACGGTACAACTAACATACAAGGAAATAACTGTAACAGGGAAATACTAAGCGCAATAAGGACAACTCAACAAGGGAGAAATAATACGAAACAACGATTCCATAATACTCAGTTCTACAACAAGGAAGTTAACATGGATCAAATAATTACAATTAAGGAGGTATCGACTAAACATAGGACATCTAACTTCTTCCCAATTAAGACCAATTAATTACACGAGAGATAAAAATAATGCTTTCTAGATAGAGACAAGCAGTTAGGAATGATAACGTGACTACAAAAGGGCAAATGTCTACAGTTAAACAAGTAAAAGTCATTTAGGCAACAAGAATAACCAAAAGGGGCAGATAAATTCCAAGTAAGTCGTGTAGAGGTGGAACTAATAACAGGGAACTCAATCGTATCAAGAACAACTTCATATTCGGTGATTACAAGTACCTAAGAGCCTAAAAGGGCAATTTTTCCACAAATAAATCCGAGCACGCACTCGTCACCTCGCGTACAGGGAATACAATCAACAAAGAAGACTCAAATCCTAAGGGGAAGTCCCCCACACAAGGTTAGGCAAGATACTTACCTCGAACCGGCTAAAATCAACTAGCAACCACGTTCTTGCCACGAGTACTCAACTCCAAATGGCTCAAATCTATTCAATTAAATCACACATTGTAAATAACATCTCAAGAACTGATCCTACTATTTAATTCAAAGCTAAAGCGCGAAATTAGGCAAAATGACCAAAATGCCCCTCAGGCCAACGTCTCGGAATCGGATAATTTTCACATTTTCAGAAACCTCGTACTCTCACGAGTCTAACCATATAAAAATCTCAGAAATCGGAGGTCGAATGCTCCCTCAAAACCCAATAGTTTAGTCAAAGAACTTTCACCCAAATTCTTCCATTTTTGATCCTTAATTCGAATTTAAAAGGTGGATTTAACTACTAAATGATAGAATATAATTAGAAAGGATCATAGAAATGTTACCCAATAATCTCCTCTCCAAAATCCTCTCAGAATCGCCCTTGCCCGAGCTAAAAATTGATTTTCAAACTTATGAAATTAAACCCTCGAAATTTCCTATTTCTGCCCAGACATTTCCGCTTCTGCGGACAAGGGACCGCTTCTGCGGTCCCGCTTAAGCGGCAAAATAACTGCTTCTGCGGTTTCTCATTAAAGGGGGGAAATTCCGCTTTTGCGGAAAGATGACCGCTTCTGCGGTCTATGAGGGGAAGCCAAAAAAATCGCTTCTGCGATGAGGAAGCCGCTTCTGCGGCTCCGCTTCTGCGGTTCCCAAACCGCAGAAGCGAAAATACCAGAAGGGAAAACATACCAGCTGCAACAACTTAGAAAATTTCCCCATTAACCACTCGAAATCATCCCGAGGCCCCCGGGGCCTCAACCAAAAGCACCAATACCACCTAATGCCTTATTCGAACTTGCACCAATCCTTAAAACACCTCAAACAACACCGGAAACCCGATTAAATCAAGGATTCAAGCCTAAGAACTTCAAATTCTAACCAAATACGCTTTCGATCAAAAACCTAACCAAACCTTGTCCGATGACCTGAAATTTTGCACACACATCCCAAATGACCTGACGGAGCTACAGCAACTTCCGGAATTCAAATCCAACCCTCGGATCAAAAACTCACTATCGGACCGGAAACTTCAAAAATCCAAACTTCGGCATTTCAAGCTTAAATTAGCTACGGACTTCCAAAATACATTCCGAACATGCTCCCAACCCCGAAATCACCTATCGGAGCTAACGGAACCATCGGATTTCCATTCCGAGGTCGTCTTCACACTGTTCTGATTATAGACCATTTTTCAACTCTTAAGCTCTCATTTAGGGACTAAGTGTCCCAAAACTCTCCAAAACTCAACAGCGAACGTCCCGGCAAACCAAAATAGCAGAAATGAACTTAGGGGAAACACTTAATGGGGGATCGGGGCGTAAATTCTAAAAACGACCGGTCGGGTCGTTACAATTTCGGGGATGAAGGTTTTCTTTTCTTGGTTGCTTTGGGTACATTTTGGGCCTTTTGTGAGGTAGCTTTGCGTTTCTTTGGGTCATAACTTGCCCCAACCTTTTTCAGAAGATCAGGCAGGGTTTCCTCAGCAGATGAACCGGGTTCATCTCTTTGTTTGCTTAGATGAACCAACCCTTCAGCTGCTTCTCCAGAGCCACTTCCCCCTGACTTTATGCCACTCTCTTCTGCACCCCCACATATAGCAAAAACTGCTCCTTTCCCTTTTCCCCTCTCTTCACCACTTGCTCCCTCTCTCCCTTTTCCTTTCTTTTTACCTCCACTCCTACTCGATTCAGCCAACATTACATCTCTAACAGGCCCAACTAGAACAAACCTATTTTCTACATTTTCAACCATAAAAGAACTTACATCAGCAGGGGTTTCTTGAATTTTCTCAGTGTCAGAAGACCCATTTCCTTCACCTTCACTGGCAGATATAAAGGATTCAGAGTCTGAACTGGAGTCAGACTCTTGAGCTGGGCTTTCTTTCATCTGCCAGCTTTCAATCTCTCATTTAAAACTTTTCTCAGAGCTCCAGATGCTACTGTTTTTCTAGCCAACATTTTCTGCCTTCGAAGCCTAGGTTTTGGGGATTCACTAGGAGGAGTAGATGAGGATGAATTTGAGGGTGATGGTGGTGGAGGAGTGCCAGGATGATCTTGTGGGTTAGACATGGTTGATTGTTTCTTGAGAAAATTTGGAAATTTCTGGAGAAGAGAAGCGATTAGAACTGGAGAAATATTTTTGACGGTTTTTGAATAGTGAAAAAGATTAGATATGTGGTGTGTATTTAAAGGCAATTTGACATTAATGCAGTAACGCCAGCTTTTTAGGGGTCAATTAGAAGTCTAATCAAGGTGTAATTCTAGGATTTTAATGATTATTTTGGCTTTCCTAGATATTAGGCAAAAATCACAGTTTTAGAGTTCTAAAACGACGAAACTGGTTCAATGCCTCAACGGATAGAATTTTTTAGGAATTTGGCAAGTATAGGACTTATGCTCATGATTGAATTGTTAATCTTTCTAATTATGCAAAGTATTGAAAACATACCTGAACTTTTATATGAGCTCATACTGATGAACCAGGTTCTTCATATAGAATTCTCTTGAACATGCCTCAAATGCCATAATAGGAAAAAAATTTGTAAGAGATCAGTGAATCATATGTACACATGTCACAGGAGTATACTAATTAAAGTATGAAACTGAGTAAAAATTAATCTAGATATTTACACAAAGTTAGAACTCCTAACCAATTTTTTTTCTCAATTTTTTTCATTGTGCATTCTGAACTGGACCTATTAGGTGATCTTAATCATCCCTAATTCCAACCTGTTCCTCTCAATGTTTTCTCTACTCAGTGCTTTAGTGAAAATGTCAGAAATTTGCTTATTAGTAGCACAGAATTCTATGGAGATCAATCCTTTCTCATAGTTATCTCTTAAGAAGTGGTGTCTAACATCTATGTGCTTAGTCCTCTTGTGATGAACAAGGTTCTTTGTCATACTTATAGCACTAGTGTTATCACAGAATATTGTAATACAACCAACTTCAATACCAAAATCTACCAGCTGCTGTTTGATCCATAGCAATTGAGCACAACAAGAGGCAGCAGCAACATACTCAGCTTCAGCAGTAGATAAGGCCACTGAGTTTTGCTTTTTGGTAGCCCATGACACAAGAAATGAACCAAGGAAGTGTGCCATACCTGAGGTGCTCTTCCTGTCCACTAGAAAACCTGCATAATCTGCATCAGCATATCCTACTAGATTAAAATTGCTACCTTTGGGATACCAAAGACACAGATCAGTGGTGCCTTTCAAGTATCTTAGTATCCTTTTTACAGCAGTCAGGTGAGACTCTTTAGGATTTGCCTGAAAGCGAGCACAAAGCCCTACACTGAAAACAATGTCAGGTCTGCTAGCAGTAAGATACAGAAGTGAACCAATCATACCCCTATACAACTTTTGATCAACTGATGAACCAGGTTCATTAATATCTAATTTAGTAGCAGTTGCAATGGGTGTGTCTATTTCTTTAGATTCTTCCATTTTAATCTTTTTGATTAGCTCCTTTGCATACTTCTGCTGGTGGATCATGGTTCCATTTGGACTTTGTTTGATCGGTAAGCCTAAGAAGAAGTTAAGCTCACCCATCATGCTCATTTCAAACTCACTCCCCATTAATTATGCAAAATCCTTACTTAGCTTATCAGTGGTGGCCCCAAAGATTATGTCATCGACATATATTTTTACAACAAGGAGATCCTTACCTTTTTCCTTTAAGAATAAGGTACTATCAATTTTACCTCTCTTGTAACCATGCTCCAGCAGAAATTTTGACAATCGTTCATACCATGCTCTTGGGGCCTGCTTGAGTCCATAGAGAGCCTTGTCTAACTTGTACACATGCTCAGGACATTCCTTGCTCTCAAACCCTGGAGGTTGTTTCACAAACACTTCTTCTTTTAGGTAGCCATTTAGGAAGGCACTTTTGACATCCATCTGATGAAGAGTGAATTCCATATGTGCTGCAAAGGCTATGAGAAGTCTGATTGCCTCTAGTCTTGCAACTGGAGCAAAAGTCTCATCATAATCTATGCCCTCCTCCTGGCTGTAACCTTGAACCACCAGTCTTGCCTTGTTTCTTGTAACAGTTCCATCTTCATCAAGTTTGTTCCTAAAGAACCATTTTGTACCAATAACTGATCTATCTTTGGGCCTTGGAACTAGATGCCAAACTTGACTTCTCTCAAATTGATTGAGTTCATCTTGCATTGCATTGACCCAATCTGCATCCTGCAAAGCCTCAACAACATTTTTACGTTCAATAAGAGATAGAAATGCATCAAAAGCAGACAGATTCTTTAATTGTGATCTAGTTTTGACTCCAGATGATGGATCAGTAATAATGTTCTCAATGGGATGAGAACCTTGATACTTGTGAGGTTTCACAACCAACTGGTTTCTACTGGATGTTTCTGCCATTTGCTGAGGAACAGGGTCATGAACAGGTTCCTTTAAGGAATTTATTTCAATTTCTCTTTGATTAGTTCCCCCTGTCAGGTTGCCCTGGATGGAAGAACCTGTTCCATCACCTGTTCCTTCTGTTGGATCCACTTTGACTTGTGCTGATGCTTCAGTCAAGTCCTTTACCAATCCAATGGCTTCATCTTCATGTTCATGTCTCTCAAAAAGAATGTTAGTTTCATCAAATACTACATGTACACTTTCTTCTACACACAAAGTTCTTTTATTGAACACTTTATATGTTTCGCTATGCGAAGAATACTCCCTCATCACTTCTGGGATCAAACTTACCTAGGGAGTCCTTTCCATTATTGTGCACATAGCACTTGCAACCAAATGTACTACGATGGGATATGTTTGGTTTTCTCCTTTTAAGTAACTCATAGGGAGCCTTCTCTACCATAGGTCTTGTCATGCATCTATTGCTTATGTAACAAGCAGTGTTTACAACCTCTGCCCAGAAGCTGTGAGGCAATTTACTAGAAAGCACATGGTTCTAGCCATATCCTCAAGAGTTCTATTCTTTCTTTCAACTACTCCATTTTGTTGAGGGGTCCTAGGGGCAGAGAAATTATGATCTATACTATTTTCATCACAGAATTCACCAAACTTGGAGTTTTCAAATTCAGTTCCATGATCAGACCTAATGGATGCAAGTTGATTTCCTAATTGTTTCTGAGTTTTTCTAACAAATGCAGTGAACATGTCAAATGCTTCATCTTTGGAGGTTAGAAATAGAACCCAGGTAAATCTAGAATAATCATCAACAAGCACCATTACATATTTCTTTCCACCTCTGCTCATGGTTCTCGTTGGACTACATAGATCCATGTGGACCAGTTCCAACGACTTGGTTGTACTTAGCATTTTCTTGCTTTTTAAGGATGATCTTACCTGCTTCCCCTTGCACATGCCTCACAAACTTTGTCTTCCTTGAACATGATATT
>NW_017680215.1:0-14174 GCF_001879085.1 Nicotiana attenuata | reverse complement strand
CTGATTTCTTGGGGATGCCGAAGCGGCATATATAGTTTTTCCATATGAAGGCGATCACTTCCATTCGCGTATTTGGGCGTACGCACCTGCTTCCACCCACTTGGAAAAATAGTCAGTTAAAACTAATAGAAATCGTACCTTTCCTCGTCCCGCTGGTAGGGGACCGACTATGTCCATTCCCCATTTGATGAAGGGCCATGGGGAAGTGACCGAGTGAAGTGGTTCTCCTGGTTGATGTATCATGGGGGCATACTTTTGGCATTGTTCGCATCGGCGGACATATTCTGCTGCGTCTTTCTTCATAGTGGGCCAATAATAGCCGGCTCGTATTATGCAGCGCACGAGGGCACGGTTGCCTGTATGGGCACCGCAATGTCCTTCATGTACCTCTTCGAGCACTGGCCGCGTTTGTTGCGGCCCTAGACACTTGGCCCGGGGTCCGCCAAACGTCCTTTTGTAGAGCTCGTGGTTTATCAGGCAATACCGGGCGGCCTGTACGCGGAGCTTCTTGGCTTCTTTTTTGTCGAGGGGGAGTGTTCCATCCTGCAGATAGGATACAAACTGGTTGCGCCAGTCCCAAGTCAAATTTAAAGAGAGTACCTCAGTGTGATCAATGGCTGAATGGAGGAGGGTGACCACGCTTTCTTTGTTGAAGTTTTTAGTGGCTGCAGCTAATTTTGCTAAGCCGTCTGCCTCGACGTTCTGTGCTCTCGGAACTTGTTCGAAGCGGCACTCGTCGAACTCGGTCATTAACCTGTGGATTTCTGACTGGTATTTTTGCAACCTCTGCTCCTTGATTTGGTAAGTCCCAGTGACCTGGTTCACCACGAGCTGAGAGTCGCAATGGAGAACAAGTCGTCGAGCTCTATACTTGATGGCTAGTTTCAAACCTGCAATAACAGCCTCGTACTCGGCTTCGTTGTTAGTCATCTCAGGGCATCGTATGGACTGGCGAATTGTTTCGCCCGTGGGGACCTCAAGAACGAGTCCCAGTCCCGATCCCGAGGCGTTAGCGGCGCCATCAGTGTAAAGAGTCCATAGGTCGGCATTGGAGGGGGCACGACGTGCCTCCAATTCCGCTTCTGGTAGTATCTCTGCGCTGAAGTCGGCTATGAAGTCGGCAAGTACTTGCGACTTGATGGCGTTTCTTGGATGATATGAGATATCGTGCTCACTGAGCTCTATGGCCCATCGGGCGAGTCTGCCTGATAACTCAGGCTTGTGCAGGATACTTCTCAAGGGGAAGGTCGTCACTACCTTTATGGGGTGGCATTGGAAATAGGGTCGGAGCTTCCGTGAAGCTACGACCAATGCCAAAGCTAATTTTTCAAGGTTTGGATACCGTGTTTCGGCGTCCACTAAGGTTTTGCTAATATAGTAAATAGGAGATTGCGTACCTTCATTTTCACGAACTAGGATTGCGCTGACGGCGACCTCTGATACGGCCAAATATACCAGCAGTGGCTCGCCTGGATTTGCTTTGGCTAGCAGTGGCGGTGAAGATAGGTACGCTTTCAATTTCCTTAGGGCCTCGACGCATTCCTCATTCCACTTTAACCCTTTGTCCTTTCTCAGCACATTAAAAAACTTATGGCATCTGTCGGAGGACCGTGAGATGAACCTAGACAAGGCGGCTATTCGCCCCGTCAACTTTTGCACCTGCTTTTTGCTATTCAGTATCCCGGGTATCGCGTCTATCGCCTTGATCTGATCTGGATTGACTTCGATACCTCATTGTGATACGAGAAACCCTAAGAATTTTCCTGATGCCACGCCGAAGGCGCATTTCTCGGGGTTCAGTTTCATCCCGTATCTTCTCAATATCTCGAAGGTTTCTTTCAGATGGTCGATGTGGTCCTCTTTTCTTGCCGACTTTACTAGCATGTCGTCGATATAGACTTCCATAGTCTTACCGAGCTGCTCTTTGAACATTCTGGTGACCAATCTCTGGTACGTAGCCCCTGCATTCTTGAGCCCGAAGGGCATTACCTTGTAGCAGTAAGTCCCTTGGTGGGTGATGAAAGTTGTCTTCTCTTGGTCCTCCTCGGCCATCATGATTTAATTGTAGCTGGAGTAGGCGTCTAGGAAGCTCAGTAGTTCATGTCATGCAGTGACGTCGATCAGTTGGTCGATGTGGGGTAGTGGGAATGAATCCTTTGGGCATGCCTTGTTCAGATCAGTGAAATCCACGCACACTCTCCACTTCCCGTTTTTCTTTTTGACCATGACAAGATTGGCGGCCCACTCGGGGTACTTTGATTCTCTGATAGAGCCGTTGGCCAGTAGCTTGTCTACTTCTTTACTGACCGCTTCATTGATAGCGGCGTTGAATTTTCTCCTCATCTGTCGCACGGGCGGATGTAGTGGATCGACATTCAGCTTGTGGGTGGCGATGTCTCGCGGGATTCCCGGCATATCTGAATGGGAAAAGGTGAACAAATCTGCATGGTTAGTTAAGAATTCACAATACTTACTTGGGTTGGCGAGACCTTGCCCGATATAGGCTTTCTTCGTAAGATCGGTTTCGTCCAATTGGACTGGGTCGAGATCTTCGACCGTTGCTTTATAGGCTTTCACAACGTCGGGGTCTTTGATGGCGTCCGCTGTCGGGTTGACCTTAGTCCCCGACACGGCTAATTGCTATGCTTCCGCGCTCGCCCCCTTCAGCTGTTGGGTGTGGGCGCAGTCTTGGGCTATTTTGTAGCATTCTTGTGCGGTGCGTGGCTCGCCTCGAATACTGAATACTCCCCATGGGGTAGGGAATTTGATCACTTGGTAGAGGCTTGAAGGGACCGCTCGCATGGCGTGTATCCACGGGCATCCTATGATGACATTGTACGCCGTTTCTTGGTTCATCACGTGGAAGGTTGTTTCCAGCGTGACTCTTCCCGCTAAGACGGGTAGTGCTATTTCTCCGGACGTCCGTTCCACTACATTGTTAAAACCGGTTAGTGTTATGCAGCGCGGTATTACCCTATCCTCGAGTCCCATTTGTACGAGGACCCTTGGGTGGATAATACAGGCGCCACTTCCGTCATCGATCATGACTCTTTTAACATCCGTATCAGCGATACGTAAAGTGATAACTAAAGCATCATAACGAGGGAAAGACAAACCGTCGGCATCAGACTTATCGAAGGTGATACTGTCTTCGAAGTCATCATACCGTTCATGGGCGATGGTCCGCTTTAGTCTGTGTGTGGTGGCGAGCTTGACGTGATTGATCACTGACTCGTCGCCGCCTCCGACGATCATGTTTATCGTGCGCGCTGGGGAAGGTGGCTTCGGTGGCCCGTGGGATTGTTCCCGTCCGCGTGCAAAGTTGATTTTCCCTTTGTCACTGAGTAACTCCCTCAGGTATCCCTGGTTCAGCATCCTGACCACCTCTTGCCGTAGGCCTATGCAGTCTTCGGTTTTGTGTCCTCGTTCCTGATGGAACTCACATAGGGCGTTTGATTTCCTTGTGGCAGGGTCTGATTTCATCTTCTGCGGCCATGCACCTTGGTGCCCAGCTTCTCCACTGCGTACACTATCTCTGAAGGAGATACACGAAAAGTTAGGCGGTTAATAAGGGGCGTACCTCTTTCGTTTCAGAGTGGGGCGACGTGTCGCTGGTAAGGCGTCTGTATGCCTTGGTGGCGAGGGGAGGATCTGGTGTATGGCTGATGTGACTCTGTTGGAGGCGGGGGATTTGTTTTCTCGTCGTCCTTGTTCCGTCGATCTCTCCGTTTTCGGTGTATCGCTGTTAGCCGTTGGGTTGGCCCATTAAGATCGTCCGCGTCCGCTCGTACCTCGGCGGCAATAGGCGTTGTGGATTTTCCTCCCATGTGGTAGGGGGATATTTCATGAGCGGCTCAGCAGCTTCTTGGTTGCCCTCGACCATCTCTGCTTAGCCGTTCTGGAAAGCGGCGACTGCCATACTCTTCCGATACGTTTGGTAGACTCATCCTTACCTGTTAAACCTTGCCAGAAGTCCCTGAGTCCTTCTCCTGTGTTCTTGCCTGACGGCGAAGATGTCGTTGACCTGGCCTCCGCTTTCTTCGCGCCTGCATGGGCTGTGAGAATTTATCGCCATTCTCTCGAACGTTGATATTGCCTTAGCCGGTAGCTGAGAGTACCCATGTTAAGGCCCCTCCTGTCAACGTCTCGCCAAACTTCTTCAGTTGTACCGACGTACCTGTTCTTTCGATAGGTCGTTGCCCTTGCCACAGCGGTGACGTAGTGGATCAGATGATCCTCGGGATCTGTGGTTCCGTCATATACCCTCAAGTAGGGTGGCATCTTGAAGGTTTTGGGGTGGAGTGAGGGGCAGCTTCTTCAGTGTATGGTTGTTCAACAAACCTTCCCACGTCGTGTTTTGGTAGCAACTTGGGAGCACCGGGGATCTTGTCGACCCTCTCCTAATGTTCCTTCATCTGACCGCGGAGTGCCTTGTTTTCATTTTCCATTTCTTCCATCTTCTTTAGGATGGCTGTTAGTGTGCCATCGTTGGTCTGTGTCTCGATGGGTTTGTTATTCGCTAGTGTAACTTCCGGTTCGCTCACGGCAGCAGTGGTACCTACCATTGGTGTACATCCGATGTTACTTTGTGGTGACCTCTCAACCAAGCCACTTAGAGCGCTTGTTAGCCATCTTTCCAGTAGCTCTTTGACTGCTGAGGGTGCTTCCGTAACCGCAGATGTGGAAGCTCCTTTTTCGTGCAAGATCGTCAGACCTTCGGATGGGGAAGGTGAGATCTCTGCACCCGGTGTGATGCTATGGGTTGCATTCAGGATGCCATCGTCACTGGCCTCGTTGAGAGGGCCAAGGAGATTGGTAGTGACACCCAATATAGCTTTCGATCTTGTATTATTTTCGGCCATTTTCTGTGTTTTTTTTTTTGTTGAAGTGTAGAGGGTGGTAGTTGGTTGATCTCTAGGTGGATACTATGATTTTGATTCTCGAAATCCCCACAGCGCCAAATTGTTTGGCTCAAAAGTTAACAATATACTCTGTAAGCTAAAAAACAATCAAAAGTAGAAAAAGGGTAAATCGTAATCAAATATAATAATCCTAGAGATGCAAAGATGATAATATTGTTGTAGATCTAGTATTGCAAAGAGACAGTATGAACTCAATAAGATACGTTCGTTTGAAGTAGAGGTAGAGAGAGAAAGCCAGAAAAATGAGAGAATTGTATTAGATCAGATGCCCTTTTTACAATGTGAAGGTCTCATTTATATAATAGGAGACCTTCCTCGAAAGAATCAAAAAAGTTACAAAGATAGGTAACGTCTTCCTAGTGAAAACATTGAGTCCTAAACGATGTCGCTTTTGCCCCCACGGCCGAGTTGTACCAGCTACGTTGGCAGGCGTACACTTATTGGGCGTACCTACTGGCGTAGAGATACTGAGGGTCAAATTTGACCCTATACACTCTACACATTTTTTGTTTCCCCGCGAGACAATAATATTCCAGCAGAAACATTGGCAGCTACGATGATTGTAAGTCGAGGTTTCGGGATAAACGAAACACGTTATTATGTCTGCTTCTTGTCTTTTTTTTTTTTTTTGGTGTGTGTGTCTTTACCATTAGAAAAACGAATTTCCATTAACCCATCTTCTTATTCTTATTTTTGGAAGTTCTATGTATATATTTTTGTATTTAATTAGTGGTGAGGTTAGGTATATATACGAATTTAAAATCGGAGAAGATTAGATATAAACACGCCGAGAATGAAGACAACAGAACTTGCTCGATATTGGCATTTTACCCCTCTTAAAAATTATCTTAAACTTACTTTTAACTTGTTCAATTATATAAGAGATTTAAATATTTTTAGAAAAATAGGGATAACAATATTATATTTAAGAGTTTACATAAAAAAATTATTTTTCCGAATACGTAAAAGTTCTAGTCATCTCATAATCAACTAATTTGTGTTCATTTTCTACTTAAGAGTTTTTCAAAAGCACTACAAAAAAAACCGGAATTATTGCGGCGGTTAAATTGTAGCGATTCGCTAAAACCGCAGCAATATAGGTTAAAATGGCGGCGTTCCACACGCCATTAGGGCATATGTTAAGGCGGCGTTCTTTTTTAAATTACGGCGGTTCAAAACCGCCACTAATTCCCACAGTTTTAAATAATTCTTTTTATTTAGAACTCGCCGGCTAAAAGGTTAATATACAAAACATAATTTTAATAGCAACATATTTAGAACTCCCCGGTTAGACGCTCTTCTCTCTCTCTCTCTCTCTACGCCTTCTCTCTCTTTCTCTCTTAAAAAGACGATTTCCCAAATTGTTTAAGGTCATATCGTTCAACGATTCTCCCATATCAGATTTCAACTCGTTTAGATGTGGTAATGTGTTTCAATTCGTCTATAAATAGCCCTTTTCTGATAAATACTTGTTTCAATATGTCTCCTGTTTCAAGTCGTTCGTCTGATTCCTTTCAAAATATCGTTGATTTCATTGATTTAAGGCGTGCATGTGTGTGTATTGGATGGATATCAGTTTAAAGCACTGATCTTAGCGTGAATTTCACTGATTTAGCTTTGACTTTGCTGATTTAGCCATTGATTTAAGACGTGCATGTGTGTGTATTGGATGAAGATCAGTTTAAACCATTGATTTTAGCTGTCGATTCACTGGTTTTTCTGTCAATTTCACAGTTTTCGCATTCAATTTTACTGATTCAACCGTCAATTTTATTGGTTTAGCTGTCGGCTGCTATTTTCTAGTTGCTAGAGTTCATGCATGTATGAGAGTGTGTCGAAATTGAAGCTAGCATGGCAGACCAACCTCCATTGTTGGCTGTCCTCAAGCTTCCATAGAGAGAGAAGAAGAAGATTCGAGAGAAGAAGAAATTGGGAAAATTTTCTGTATATTATTTTTATCCACTAATTTCAGTACATATATACACATATATAGAAAACAAAGCTAATGACAGCTAATTACCAAACTACCCTTTTGTAACTAACCAACTGATCTCAACTAACTAACTGATAAATACAATGCACCAATATACTACAATTTTATAATCTCAATACCCCCCCCCCCTCAAGTTGGAGGCAACTTGTGTAGAAGGTCTGAATGCTTAATTTCTGTGAGAGCCTTTGTTAAAATGCCAGCTAGCTGATCATGAGTAGAAATGTGATGAAGGGACCATCATGTATCTTGTCTCACACAAAGTGGCAATCGACTTCGACGTGCTTTGTCCTTTCATGGAACACAGGGTTCCTAGCAATGTGTACAGCTGCTTGGCTATCACAAAACACTTGAATGGGATCAGTACATGGAACTGTGAGTTCCTCCAACAATCTCTGCACCCATACCAATTCTCCAACCACCTTTCTCAGTGATCTATACTCTACTTCTGTGGAAGATAATGAAACAGTAGTCTGCTTCTTTGATTTACAGCTAATGGGGCTACCTCCAAAGAGCACTAGATACCCACTTAGAGATCTCCTTGAGTCAGGGCATGCTGCCCAATCCAAGTCACAATAGGCTTTGACCTTGTAAGAGGGATCATTGGACATAAAAATGCCTAGAGTAGGATCATTCTTCAGATACCTTAGTACATGTATAGCAGCCTTCAGGTGAGGCTCTCTTGGTGCATGCATAAGTTGGCTTAGGTGTTGTACACTGTATGCAATATCCAGCCTTGTGTTTGTGAGAAAGTTGAGCTTCCCAACTAGTTTTCTATAATAGGATGGATCAGACAGCACAATACCCTCTTCAGCCCTCAGTTTGGTTGATGAATCTAGTGGAGATGAAACAGCTGAATACCCCAGGCAATAATACTCTTTCAGTAGGTCAGTGGTGAACTTCCTTTGGGAGATCAACACTCCATCATCCTTGTAAAGCATCTCTAGCCCCAAGAAGTAATGTAATTTGCCTAAATCTTTTATTTTGAACTGATTATATAAGTAAGTCTTCAGTGCCTTAATTTCCTTAAGATTAGTTCCAGTAAGGATCACATCATCAACATATAAAGCTACAAAAACTGATGACTCACCCTGCTTTTTGTAGAACAAGGAGTAATCATTGGTTGAATGCCTGAAACCTCTAGAATACAGGTACTCTGTCAGCTTGTCATACCACTGTCTACTAGCATGTTTGAGGCCACATAGAGACTTCCTTAATCTGCACACAAGTTATGTGTCTTCTACCTTCAGAGCCTGTGGGATTCACATGTATACCTCTTCATGTAGGTCTCCATGTAGGAATGCATTATTCACATCCAGCTGATAAAGGTCCCATCCTTTCTTTACTGCAGTGCTAATCAAGGCTCTAACAGTAGTCATCTTCACCACTGGGGAGAAAGTTTCTGTATAGTCAATCCCAGCTTCTTGTGTGTATCCCTTTACCGCAAGTCTTGCTTTTGTATCTTTCCACACTTACATATGCTTTTTGCTTTATCTTGTACATCTACTTGCATCATATGGCCTTCTTTCCTGCAGGCAACTTAACTAGATCCCAAGTATGTTTAGCATATAAAGCTTCAAATTCTTGTGTCATTGCCACTTGCCAGGCAAGATTCAAGGTTGCCTCCCCATAAGAGTATGGTTCACACTCATGTGATATGTTCTTAACTAATTGCTGGCTATCATGGCTCAATGTGTTGAAGGACACAAAATGGTTTTTGGAGAAAAGGGCAGTAAGTGAAGTAGGAGATAATTGATGTTCAAGGTTTTTGTTGTTGATTAAGTGACTGTTTGGTTGTAAATTGGGCAATGTATAGACATAGTCTTTAAGGTGTGAGGGTGTGCTAAGTGTCCTGCTTGATCTTCTATGTTGATTGGTTGGTTGATCAATATTAGTGTAACGACCCCACCGGTCGTTTTTGGAATTTACGCCCCGATCCCCTATTAACTGCTTCCCCCAAGTTTATTCCTGCTATTTCGTTTTGCCGGGATGTTCGATTTTGAGTTTTGGAGAGTTTTGGGATACTTAGTCCCTAAATGAGAGCATAAGTGTTGGAAAGTTGACTGTAGTCGGACCAGTGTGAAAACGATCTCGGAATGGAAATCCGATGGTTCCATTAGCTCCGTTAGGTGATTACGGGTTTAGGGACGTGTTCAGATTGTGTTTTGGAGGTCCGTAGCTAATTTAGGCTTGAAATGCCGAAGGTTGAATTTTTGAAGTTTCCGGTTCGATAGTGAGATTTTGATCCGAGGGTCGGAATGGAATTCCGAGAGTTGCAGTAGTTCCGTTATGTCATTTGGGACGTGTGTGCAAAATTTCAGGTCATTCGGACGAGGTTTGATAGACTTTTTGATCGAAAGCGTATTTTGAGAAATTTGGAGTTCTTAGGCTTGAATCCATGGCAAATTTGAGGTTTCGATGTTGTTTTAGGTGTTTTAAGGATTGGTACAAGTTTGGGGAGTGGTATTAGACTTGTTGGTGCCCTTGGTTGAGGTCTCGAGGGCCTCGGGGTGATTTCGGATGGTTGTCGGGGAGTTTTGAGGTATATTGCAGCTGCTGAACTTTGCTGCTTCTGGTATTTCCGCACCTGCGATTTGGGAAGCGCAGGTGTGATGTCGCACATGCGGTAAAGGAGACGCAGAAGCGGAAAAAGGAGGGATTCATCAGTAACCGCAAATGCGGTGTAATTTCCGCAGAAGCGGTACCGCACCTGCGGGCGGGGAGCCGCAAATGCGGAATCTGGCGTTCAAGTGAGGGGTCGCGGGTGCGACCTTTCCGCAAATGCAGAACCGCAGAAGCGGTCCCAAGGCCGCAGATGCAGAAACCGCTGGTCAGTGATTTAAAAGGAGTTCCGCGACCTTGGGGTTATTTCCACCATTTTTATATCGACTTTGGAGCTTTTTGGGCGATTTGAAGGAGGGTTTCAAGAGAACTTCATTGAGGTAAGTAATTTGGGCTTAAAACTTGTTCCTATGTCATTATTTCATGGATTAAAGCTAGAAATTTAGGGAAAAATCAGTAGTAATTGTGGGATTTAGGGCTTGGGATTAAGAGACTTTGAAATGAGAATTTGAGGGGTCATTTGGGCTCCGATTTTAGTGTTCTTGGTATGTATGAACTCGTGAGAGTATGAGGATTTCAAAAATGTAAATTTTACCCGATTCCGAGATGTGTGCTTGAGGGGCATTTTGGTTATTTTACCTAATTTTGCGTATTAGCTTATAATTTAATTATAGAATCAGTTACTTGAAGTGTTATTTACATTATGAAACTTAATTGAATAGATTTGGGCCATTTGGAGTCTTGATACTCGTGGCAAAGGCGTGGTTTCGGGTTGACTTGCATTTGTTCGAGGTAAGTGGCTTGTCTAACCCTGTGTGTGGGACCTTTCCCCTTAGGATTGATATTTATAGTAATTGAAATGCCTCGTACGTGAGGTGACGAGCGCGTACTTGTGCTAATTGTTGGAAATCCATTTTTTTCTTTAAAAATAGCCTTGAATTGTGTTCTTCCTTTTCTTGCTTACACTGTTTGGACATTAAACCTGCTGTAGCTTAGAGAAACATGTCTACTTGACTAAATTGCTCTACTTGCCTTAACTGCCTTAATTGTATTACGTGAATCATGCTAGGTTAGGATTTCCTGCTTCACTTTGATATGAATCGATTGGATTGAATTCTTGTTGTTGCTGTGTATTTACTTTGGGACTACGGGACGGTATCCCGGGAGCTCCCCTGTATGTTTACTTTGGGACTACGGAATTGCATTCCGGGAGATCCCCCTGCACATCGTTGGACTACGGGACTGCACCCGGGAGATCCACTAGATATGATATTTATATTTGGGGACTACAGGACGGTATCCTGGGAGATCCCCGGTTGCTATCTCGGAGCTGAGTTGTGTTCTTTTACTGTGTTTTACTTGCCTTTGTAATAGTTTTTGTTGTCCTTTATATCTTGTGTTAGTTATTTACACTGTTATTTCACACTGTTAAACCTTATATCTTATTTAACCTCAGTAGGGCCCTGACCTTCCTCGTCGCTACCCAACCGAGGTTAGGCTTGGCACTTACTGAGTACCGCTGTGGTGTACTCATGCCCTTCCTGCGCATGTTTTTCATGTGCAGATCCAGGTATCTCTACTCAGGCTTACCATTCTTGAGGCGAGGCGATTCTACGGGACTTCGAGTATATCAGCCGCGTCCGCAGACCGAGGAGTCTCTTTCTATTCCTGCACCTAGTATTTAGCCTCCTGTACTTTATGTTCCTGTTTAGACATTCCGGAGATTAGAGCTATATAGTGTTTCTCTCAGCTTGTGGATCCGTGAGTTTTCGGGTTTTGGGATAGTGTATCAGATATTGAAAAGTTATGTGTTTATGCTAAGCAGCATTTAAATACTATTTCTTTCAGTTATTCGGCTTTTGATTATTTATTTCGCAAGATTAGTTGTTTTCCGCATTTGTTAGGCTTACCTAGTCGTAGAGACTAGGTGGCGTCACGATAGTTCACGGAGGGCAAACTGGGGTCGTGACAATTAGGCTCTATGTTATGTGGTGCTTGGTTGAAGGGTGCTATTTGGAATTCTGAGTGTTCTACAGGTGAAACACTTGGTTTTGGATTTAGGATTACATGTGAAATATGATTTGGTGTGTTTGTAGAATTTGACAAAGGGTTAATGTCTGGTGTATCAGATATAGAACTTTCAGTGACAGAAGTTTATGCATCTCTATCACGATTACAATGATCATCAAGTGAATTTACTTTGGAATTGGGACAAGGAGAATTGTGGTTTATCATATGCAACACAGAAGGAAAAGAGGAATGTTGGGGTGAAACGGCAAAAGGAAAAACATCTTCATGAAACATAACATCTCTAGACACATGTACCCTCTCTGTGGCTAAATCAAGGACCTTATATCCTTTGGTCCCAAAGGGATATCCTACAAACACATGAGGAGTGGCTCTAGGTTCAAATTTATCTTTGCGAGTTTTGAGTGTTGTAGCATAACACAAGCAACCAAAACTTCTAAGATGTGAATAGGTTGGTTTTCTGTTGTAAAGGAGATCAAAGGGGCATTTATTGTTGAGAATTGAAGAAGGCAGTCCATTTATCAAATATGTAGCAGTTAGTATACACTCTCCCCAGTATCTCATTGGCAATTTGGATTGATAAAGTAAGGCTCTAGCTGTTTCTAGCAGGTATTTGTGTTTTCTCTCATTCACACCATTTTGTTGTGGTGTATGGGCAAGTTTTCTGGTGGATTATACCTTTCTCTTGAAAAAATAGCCTGGCTTCATTGTTTTTAAATTCCAGCCCATTATCTGACCTAACAGCCTTGACTGATGTACTGAAATGATTTTCAATTATGGAAACAAGAGCTTTGATGGCTTGAAGAGTGTTACTTTTGCTACTTAAGAGATGAGTCCAGGTTGATCTACTAAAGTCATCAACCATGGTAAGAAAGTGTTTGTAATTGTCATGTGTGGTTATGTGATAGGGACCCCATAAATCTATGTGTAAGTGTTCAAATATTTTGGTGGTGGATGAAGTTCTTTGGCCAAAAGGTAACCTTGTCTGCCTTGCCATGGGACAAACATGGCAAGTGAATGGCTGCTTGTGGGAAAATTCAACAGGTATAGTGGAAATAGTTCTCATTTTTACAAAGGGTACATGGCCTAGTCTGCTATGCCATAGATGCTCATTATTATTTTTATGATATGATGAAGACAACAAGAGAGAACTCACATTAAAGGAAGAGTCAGTTTTATTGCTTGAGTGAAGAGTATTTACATTGACATTGTTATGTGACTGAGATGACTTATTTACACTTGACAAGGATTGCATAGGTAAATTATGACTCTTTCCTGTATTTACAACATCAATCAATGTAGGAAAACAAGTATGAGAGCAAAGATTGACAGGAACAGAAAAAAAACCAGACTCTGAACATCCATGACACTCAGGGCAAAGGAAGTACAATCCACTCCTTGCCTTACCAATCTGCAGAGGCCTCTTCATTGAAGGGCCTGCATCATGCAAAGCTATTTACTGTAGTTAACTATGCAATTTAGGTAATCAGTTAAGCAATGAATAGAGATGAGGTTATATTGAAAGTAGGCACATATAGTACTCTAGCTAAGGTTAACATAGGACCAAGAGATGCATCTCCAATTTCTGTCACTTTCACTCTATATCCGTTAGGTAAGGTAACTAGGAAAGGATAGGGCAAGGTTCTAACATTCTTTAAAAAGGATTTTCTATATGTCATATGATTTGAGGCTCCACTATCTAATATCCACAAGTCAGCAATTGATTTAGAACATCTACACACGGTTGTTTTAGCAATCTCTTTATAGGTAGAACAAGCTAGAATACCTGCGAAGTTTGCAGCTCCACAAGTCATGTTGTTGTTAGGACCTTCTCCTGTGTTTCTTCCTGGGAATTTCTCAAGTAAGCTAAGTAATTGGTTGTACTGCTCCTTTGTTAGGCTCTGAAGTCCCTGACTTTGATTTCCTCCTTCCATCTCTTACAATCTACAGGAACATTTGCAGCAGATGTTGCATTTCTCCCTTTTGTGAACTTGAAGTCTTGTGGGAAACCATGAATTCTGTAACAGTTGTCCTTGGTGTGTCCTGGCTTTTTGCAATAGTCGCAGATTATCTAAGACTTAGCAAGTGGATAGTTTGATTTGTTTGAATTGTATGGGTTTGGCCCAGTACTGCCTCCTCTCTGATTGTAATTGGTCCTGAACTTGGCATTGCCGGGTCCATTTGCACTCAATGAAGTGGACACCATAACTAATTTGTTGTTTGGTCTGGCTTCTCTCTATTTTTCCTCCTGGATAAGGATGGAGAAAGCATGAGCTATGCTGGGCAATGGATTCATCATCAATATACTGCCTCTCACAACTGTATAAACTTCATTCAGGCCCATTAGGAACTGAATTAGTCTTCGATCTTGCTCAGCTTTATGCATATTTGCCTTTGCACCACTGTTGACACCCAATTTTCCCTATATATTTTCAATATGCAAAATAACTTCAAAATGGCATATATATGCATATGTAAGCATATTCAAGTGTTCTATTATTTTGCTTAATTTTAAGGTTTCAAATCAATTTATTTCATCTTTTATCCATAAAAAACCCAATGATAATTTTCAAATTATATTTTGGTAATTCATTTATCGGGCTTTATATTTATGCTAAGATATAGTCTAAGTTAATTTTTGCTATATTTTTACAAATTTTTATTTAGTAATT
>NW_017680214.1:7236-14180 GCF_001879085.1 Nicotiana attenuata | reverse complement strand
CAATCACATAGAACCATACCGGCCCCTCGGCCTATATCTCACATCACAATGGGTACCCGTGCTCACTGGGGGTGTGCAGACTCCTGTAGGGGCCCCTTTTGGCCCAAGCGCAATAACAAGCCATCTCGTGGCATCAAATCTAGGCTCTCGACCTCATATCGATCAAGCCACCTCGTGGCGTACATATCTCAGGCCCTCGGCCTCACATCAGTATCAGTGTATCACCGTTGCGGCGTGCAGCCCGACCCAAAAGATATCCTCACAACACAGGCCCTCGGCCTTACTCAGTCAAAAATCACATAAGCCTCTCGGGCAATAGTAAAACAATGTTTCTCAGCCCAAAACATCATTTAAGTATCATTTGAGTATTAAAACTGAGTGAACATGGCTGAGTGTTGAAAACACTGGAAAATAACATGACTGAGTTCAAGTATAAAGTCAGAACAGTGAGGAAATATCAACAAGGACCCCCGAAGGGTTCAAATAGTTGGCACGAAGCCCAAATATGGCATGCAACCCAAATAATGATGATAACAAATAAATTTCAGTTAAATATGCGGTAAAATCATCAGTCGGGACGGACCAAGTCACAGTCCCCAATAGTGCACGACCCACGCTCGTCATCAAGCGTGTGCCTCACCTCAATATAGCACTACCATGTGCAATCCGGGGTTCCAAACCCTCAGAACATCATTTACAATCATTACTCACCTCGATCCGGTCCAAACCCTAGCCCGCGATACCTCGCCCGCACGAATCGACCTCCACATGCTCCAAATCTAGCCGCAATCAGTACATAATCATTAAAATATGCCAAGGGAGCGAAGCCCACTCGAAAATATCCAATTTAACATCAAAATCCCAAAATTACCAAAACCAGGGGCCCGGGCCCACTTCTCGAAACTCAAAATTTTTACATCAATAGATTCCTTATCTCCCCACGAGTTCATACATATCAAGAACATCAAAATTGGACCTCTATTGCCCCTTCAAATTCCCAATTTACACTCTCCAAAGTCAAACCCTAATTTCCCAATTCTAGGCTTTAATTTCCACATATTTCATGATTAAACAAGTAAGAATCAACATAGGATCGAGTATTGAGTTTACAAATCTTACCTCCAGGTGTTATATCTTTAATCCCTCTTCAAATCCTCTCAAAAATCTCCATAATCGCCCTAAAATGGTGAAAGATAGCTTCAAAATCGCGGACAATGGCTATTTAAACATTTTGCCGAGGCATCAAAAACCTTCTTCGCAAACGCGGTCAAAGCCTCGCGTTCGCGAAGCACAATCCAGCTTTGACCAAAAATCCTTCTTCGCGATCGCGTCTTGTCACTCGCGAACGCGGTGCTCCCCAGACTAAACCTTCGCGACAGCATAACCTCTCTCGCGAACGCGATGAAATACACCCTGAAACTCAGCTCCTCTTACGCGAACGCGGTCCACTACACGCGAACGCGATGACCAAATACCCAGCCTTTCGCGAACGCGTAACTCCCCTTCGTGAATGCGAAGGCCAACACTGATGCCTCCCTTCCTTGCCCTTCACGAACGCGAAGCTCCACTTGCGAACGCGAAGAACAAAATGTCTGCAACTGCTGGAACTCAAAATCTGTAACTTCCTAAACTCCAAAATGACCCGATTGACCATCCGAAACTCACCCGAGGTCTTCGGGACCTCAACCAAAGGCACCAACACATCCTAAACCTTATTCAAACTTGTTCCAATCGTCGAAACACCTCAAACGACATCAATTCACTCAAAACACAACGGATTCAAGCTTAAGTTTTCTAAAACCTTCCGAAATACGCTTTTAATCAAAAACCCAACCAAACCACGTCCGAATGACCTGAAATTTTGCACACACATCCCAAATCACATAACGAAGCTGCTGCAACTCTCGGGATTTCATTCCGACCCTTATATCAAACTCTCACCTATCAATCGGAAAATGCCAAAATCTTAATTTCGCCAATTCGAGCCTAAACCATCCACGGACTTCCAAAATGCCTTCCGATCACACTCCTAAGTCCCAAATCACCTAACGGAGCTAACTAAATCATAAAATTTCCGATCCGAGATCATATACAAACAAGTCAAATCTTGGTCAAGCCTTTCAAATTTCAAGCTTCAAATTGAGAACCGTTCTTCCAAATTCATTCCGATACCCTGAAAACCAAAACCAACAATTTACATAAGTCTTAATACATCATACGGGGCAAGTCATGCCCGAAAACTGACGGGCAGAGTGCAAAAGCTCAAAACGACCGGTCGGGTCGTTACATCCTCCCCAACTTAAACATACGTTCGTCCTCGAACGTGCCCGGAGTTGTTACAAAAGCCAACTAATCGCTGAATCACTTTACCATGCATATACCCGGGGGTGATCCCATGTCACCCTATCTCATAGGTCCGATAACACATTGTAACTGAAATTTCACAATCCAATCTAGCCCATAAACCATAGAACCGCATTTCCACTTCTGAAATCATCAATACGATTAGAATCTCACATTTATACTGTAATAAGCCCGAACAAGCTGTAATAACCCATACCTGCAACCTCAGGTGCAATTAGATGATGTACCACCCAACTCAAACACTTGTAGCGATCACTTCTAATCACAGCGGCTGCACATTACAACTGAATACCGATAGAAAACCTCTTATCAACTAAAGTCTCATCCCAATGCTTTCATATACTGCCAATGATAAATAAAACACACAGTAAGCCATAACCATTTCTTAGATCAACCATTCATGAAGCCACTTCTCCTTTGGCAAAGACCATAGAAAATTTCTGAGCCGAACCTCTATATTTACCCTTCCAACATGCTAAAATCGAATCTGTTCGTATTCATTAAAGATCCCAACGACCTCATCTAATCCAACACAACCACTCTGGTGACATGACACCTCAATGCAGACTAAAGTCGCAACTTGCTCTATCCGCGCACCAATAAGAACAATCCGAACATACTCAAATCATGAAAGTGGTTCATATGAAAGAGCTGTACTGCAAGCTCACCAGTACCACTACAACACAAGGCCGAGAACCCGTCTCACATCATAGAAACAGAACACGTGAATCTAACACGCAAGGTCATACCTCCACATATCTTCGCTGCAATGCGCGACCCTATCCAACCACTGCTCCACATGACACACCTCAAGTCACTCTGCTCAAAATTGACGACCACACGCAATTGATGTCTGGAACCAAAGCAAATCATCACACCCACTGTGAAACAAATACATACACCATGCAAAGCCGAAAGGACATAACCGATACTCCATTCATCGGGCAACACCCAATTACTCTTCCTGCTCGACTTTCCCTATGAGACCCCAATAGAGCCGCACTATATGTGCCTATAACCAACAAATCATAACACTTCGCAACACAGAAAGGTAACTCATAGACCTCCCCAGATTACTAATAAGCTCAATAAATCGAATCAACACACCCTCAATAATACAATTCGGAGCCAACCAAGCCGACTCAAATCAGAATACGCATCCATATTGGCTTGCCAACGAACTCCTTATCAAGAAAATCCTGAAGCTTCTCCTTTAACTCCTTTAACTCTGTTGGCGCCATACGATACGATGCCCGACATCAAATCAATACCGAAATCAACAACCTTGCCTGGTGACATGCCCGTCCACAAGAAACACTTCCGAAAAGTCCCTCACCACCGGAACTGAGTCAATATGTGGAGCCTCCGCACTGACATACATCACGAGAGCCCAAAATAAGATAAACAATCCTTCCCAGCCATCCGTTGGGCCTTCGAAATATAAAACCACCCTACTAGGAACATAATCTGTCGAACCTCGCCACTCGATCCGTGGCATTTCCGGCATAACAAACATTGCCGCCTTAGCGCAATAGCTCAGAATGACACAACACAGAGACAACCAGTCCATACCCAATACCACCTCCAAAATCTAACGTACCAAGCAACAAAAGATCCACTCAGGTCTTCGAACCCCGATAGTCGCTAAATAGTGCCAATACATGCGACCCACAACCACAACATAGCCTGAACACGAGAACTCCCAATCTCCAACTCCATATAGCACATGAATCACCATACCTAATCCCAATCATTCCATGAGAGATACTTTAAAATTCTTCCGTGCCACCAAGCAAACTCGAATATCAACAGTCAATCTAACAAGAAAGTGCCTCAATACTACCGAAGTACCATCAACTTAATCAAATTGCCTTTTTTCTGAAACATATACCCTCGTCAATCACCCCAAATTAGCAATACCATTTCCTTAATCGTCTGAAGATCATTCCCCAAATCATCTGAAGCCCATTTCTCTAATTGTCTGGAACTGCCCGTGCTGCCTAAGAATTTTATGACCTTCCGTCCAGAACTGAACCGTAACCTTACACACACAGATCTCAATCCTCCACACATACCGCATATACCAACCATCCTAAAATAATATGAGAATTTTGTATCCCTTTCGAGCCACAAGCAACTATGTACTCAACCAACCAATAACTTCCCATTGATCCCATTCAGAAGAAAATCTCTACACATTCCTTGCTTCTTACACTCGCAGAAAATACGCACCTCTAACCGCAGTAGAAATCATCAAGAACTCTCCGTCTCCCTTTTTGACAAAACCAAAGCTGACATGACAGAATCTTTCTAGGTTAACCAAGCTACACAGGCTACCCACAAACCTAAGAGCATTGCCGTGAACACCTGTAGAAGCACATTACCTCGTAAACATCCAAAGAACTAATCATATCCTTGCCATACTGGTTCGGCATACTACCAAACTATCCTATCTATCCGAGCTCCCTTCTAGTTTACCTTTAACCTGATACTGCTTTTTGTTATAACATTGCAATTCCCCGATCTTGACTCACCATACGATTCCCAAGCATAATACCACACAGTCTAAGGCTCACAACCCGCTGAATTCTCTTTCAAACGCTCCCAAAAGCACCACATTCAGAATACCTACCTTGAAAAGACTTCCTGCGAATCCAAGGCCATTACCTTTACCTCCTTGATACTGTTATATAGAACCCCATAATGATATAGAATACTACTAGTCTCGACACCTTCCAGTGCAACCTCAGTTTCTAGCACAAAAAAAAAAATACAACTCGAAAGTTTCCACTTATTACATGAAAAAATCTTGAACGCGTTAGAACCATTCTCTAGAGTCAACCACTCTACTCAAACTACAGTTAGCCCGATCTAATGAACCGAACAACCCGTGCCTCATTGGCACTCCGACACTGCAGGATGTAACCTCATCCCAATACAACCAAGCAACTTCCTGCTCTATGCACCGAGCATTCCTTACCAACAACAACTCAAGTCATTCCCCGATTCAACCTTTATTGAAATTTCCTTTACTCGAGCCATAACTGATTCACAAATACACCTTGAACTGGAACCAACATAGCACATAACTGTGCAATCAGCTAATCAATAGCAACTCTCCCACTTGGCTCGAAGCCATAGATCAAAACACACACCATAACTCATAACGCATGTACTTTATTACTGCCATAATACTATAGTGAGATTAACTTAATCCTTCATAAGCTCGTGGAACACAGACCATCTGGTACTTCATATCTTCTGCAAATCTCGCATTTACTCTTGCAACAATTAAACCCAGTCTCTTAAGCGACCCAAATTAAATTAACATATATATATTTCACTTGTAGATGGGATTTTCTAACAGACAACATAAAGATCACACAACTCCAGAACACTTCGTAGGAGATAACCCACCTGCTTTGCCTTAAACTAACATTTATGTATACTTTCCACCGTCATAACCATTATGCAGTCACTTAGTCTTCCTGAGTCTGAACTCTTACCGCAACATGAAATCTACTCCACTCCCAACTAGGAGACATGAAAAGATTCTTCACACGCCCAAAACTCGGGGCTATAACTCAAATTAAGACAGAAATCAAGCACCTAATAGTTCTTCTATCCTCCAGCAGACCTTTCTCGTCACTTCCAAATCATACGAATATGTATCGCAGCACTAACATTCTCATTACATAATCATCCAGCCGTCACTTCCACAAATAGGGAAAAATACCGAACATATAAGTTCAAAAGCACTTGCACACACAATCAGCACCTCGGTGCTCAAGCTGTAGGCAAAATCTGGCCTCAAGTCCTCCAGACTGGCCCAATATCAACACACAGAGATCATATTTCGCCCCTTGATCGGGGAATCACAAGCCATCGATGCACATCTGATACTGAGCACTCATGCGCGCATACGAACGCGTGGAAGGAATTCAAAGAGTTATATTTCAAGCTGAATCAAGGACGCAAGATAAGAGTTCAAGAATGTGAAGTTTTTCCTAAGGTTCTACAGCCTCTCGAGGATAAATAAAGACGTCTCCGTACCGATCCGCGAGACACTACTAAACTTGCTCATGACTCGTGAGACCTATGTAATCGAGGCTCTGTTACCAACTTGTCACGACCCTAAACCCAGACCCGATCGTGATGGCGCCTCTCGTGAAGACAAGGCCAGCCGAAACATCCTCACTTCGAAGTCAAACAGCTAAACAGCAATACAACAGTAACATGATTTAATAATGCTAAACAATGGATAATATCATAACAATGCGGAAGTACAACCAAAACGCAACCCAAGCCGGGGTGTCACTAGTCATGAGCATCTACTACAATTGTCTAATCACATCAAGACCGAAATGGTCGGAAGATTTTAATAATACATGAAGAGGAATAAAAAGGGAGAAAGCAGAGCCACGATCGCCAGGCAGCTACCTTGCTAACTCCAATGACAACTGCCACCAAGCTATGAAATACCTGAATCTACACATAAGGTGCAGGGAGTAAAATGAGTACTGCCAACTCAGTGAGTAATAATCATAAATAAAGACTGAGTGATCAGAAATCACGAAAAG
>NW_017680214.1:0-1963 GCF_001879085.1 Nicotiana attenuata | reverse complement strand
GACCCCGCAGGGGTATTTTTGTCCAGTTTTTCCAGCCCAGTATAAATAGGACCTATTTCCATTTTTAGGAAAAGTTTTATTTTTCTGAAGCTGCTGAGCTCGTGAGACCGAATAGTTTAGCCATTTTTAGCACTTTTGCTCTTCAATATTGTATTTTCTTCCTAGCAATTAATTTAATATGTTTATTTCTTCATCTATTTCTTTAATTTTTGCATCTAGCATGAGTAGCTAAACTCACTAGCTAGGGTTGTGGCTCAACCCTAGTGTGGGTAATTGATGGGTGTTGCCATCTAAGGTTAGATTGAGATTGGGTGTTTGATATTTGGGTTAATTTTAGGTTTTAATTAAGTATTAGTGGTTGCAAACACTGATTCTAGCTTGGTGGGTTTAACTCTTCTTGAGAAAGAGAGTCTATGACCCCAAAATTGACCCAACAAGGAATTGGGATGGACCCATGAGAAATGGTAGTCCCAATTAACGGGTTAAATCTCGAGAGAGTAATCACCCTACTTGAACCCTAGTTGCTTGGTCTAATTGGCCTACCCAATTGGTCTCGAGAGAGTCAATTGGGGAAATAACTCTCTCTACAGAGAGGTGTGAGAGTGGGTACAATTGTGCAACGGTTATAGCATAAGTCCCAAATATGTCAATCTATCCTTAGTAGCATCTACCCGTTAATTAGCCACCTAGGCAATGCCACGACCCTAGCGCCTTTCTCTATATTAAATACACCTTAGCAATATTCCCGTAGCATAATTTAGTTCTAAACATTAGTCTTATAATAGTAGATATAAAAATCAAAACCAAAGATGTTTGAAGTGATATTAGAAGCACAACCGCATCACTAGTCTAGACAGATAATACAACTCCACTACTAGCTCCCTGTGAAAATAAGATCCCAAACCACTATTCGGGTAAAAGCTGTTGCGACCCGCTCTTCCTACCTTAGTATAGTGTCGAGTCGGCAGCGATCAACTGCCCAAGGACTTGTTAGGATAATGTATTGAGCTGTGGATGGATTGGTAAAACATATCGCTAAGACGGGAGTGTCCTTGTCCCTATTGATGTCTCTGCACCATCAGATCATATAGTATATCAGTATGTTACCTACGTACGTTAGGGATGTGGAGTCGAGGGGTATCGATTAAGCTATTGCCCTATCAACCTAACGTCATTAAGTGAGTCAAATAAGAATTTCTACTCGTTGTATATGTACATCCATATTGAAGAATTCTCATAAACATGGTCTTAACAAGGTGTTGAATAACAAAATATTGCATGTATCGACTCTTTGAACGAGACGCACTATTCGTGAATCCACTCTATTAAGAATTCTCTTATTTACATTCTTGTGGAATTAAGTTTAATAATTATGCCCTTGGATTGAGTTATAACTCTAGGATTGATACTTCCCACTTGATTTTCCTAAATTCTCACCAAGGGACTATATCCGATGAATTTCTTACAAAATCTTTTTATTTAAATGGACAAAATCTACTCTCTTATGCCTATACGTGCACCGTCGTACCTATGTGGTGTCAAGTTCCATGCAAGCATCCCAACGTTGCGATCCTTCTCGAGTCACTCTTTTACTCAGTTGTGTATATGGCTTATATGGTTTGAACAGTCAATCTACTCTCTTGCAAATATCATCATGAAAGTTTCTCACTGCCTAGTAAAATAAGAGCATACCTTAACACCTCACATGAGTGCATGTCAATCGAAATGGTCACCGTGTGCATAAAGTCTCTCTGAAAATTGAGATCCTCACATCCACGTCATAGGAAGATCATATGTCGTCATAACTTTCGTTTCCACTTGGGACATCCCGCAGTAAGTAGCTCACCTTGTCCTAGTATTGTGGTTGCTCGTGGCATGGTCATATATTGCAGTTGGGAAATAATATAGCAGAAGCATGTCCAGCTTATAACAAATGTTTATCTTCTTTTTACACCTCCATAAC
>NW_017680213.1:4197-14180 GCF_001879085.1 Nicotiana attenuata | reverse complement strand
CTGGGACTTCGCGAGTTGGGAAAGCTGTTCGATGGAGCCAGGGATGCCGAATCTGGGGAAGGTCCTTCTGGGACCAAATAGATAGGAGTTTGCCTTTTCGCTTTATAAAATGTAATAAGGCCAATGGCCATTAGTGAATTTTATTTCTTGCTTATTTAGTGTCGTTTTGGGATTCGTCTATTTTTTATCAATAAAATGAGGCATTTAGCATCCTAAGTTCTCCAAATCAACTTGTCGCTAGGCCTACCTCGGGCACAACGAGGCTCCCAAATTAGGACACGCTTTATATTTCCGCACTATGTGTTTAAATATTGCAACATTTTTTTTATGATCCTCACTAACTTGGTTACCTTTTGTTTTATTATTCCCCTCCCCAAAGGTTAGTTCGAGCACTTTGGAAACATCATCCTATTATACAAGATCCAAGGGCCCTCCACCTACTCCTCCTCTTAGTGTTGTCAAAAACAAGAACAAATGGAAGATGGAAGATTTGAACAACGCCAGAAAGGAGAGTTCAACTGAACGGGTAGAGGTCACTCATGGTCATGGTACTTAGGTTTCCAAGGAAAATGCATCCCAACCCGAAAAAAAGCTGCTGAGATTCCAAAGAGCTTGATCAGGTTCGGAACCTGGCCAACCTATCCTTCTCCCTCAGCACCCCAGACACCATCTTCCCCAACAGCCAAAATTCCACACCTCCACAAAAGCAACAAAATCGTCCCACCATTCCAACAAAGAATCAATGCAACACATGCCACACTCCAAACAACAACCGTTACTCATCCCCGAACCACAAAACTGCACAAATGATCACTTCCACACCCACAACAACCCTATTTGAGTGGAGACCGTACCACTCTCCGCTCAACCTGTATCCTGCACCCCTGAGTCTGAGGAGAAGGATTCACTCATCAGGAATTTGGTTGAAGAGCTTAAGAAATTGACTAGCCGAATCCAAGGTGTCGAGGGAAGTAAAAGTATTGAAGGTTTGAACTATGAAGATCTCTGCATACAACCAGATGTTGAACTGCCAGAGGGGTACAAACCTCCCAAATTCGAGATGTTCGACGGTACAGGTGATCCGAGGGTCCATTTAAGAACATAATGCGACAAGATGGTCGGAGTAGGAAAGGAGAAAAGGATCCCAATGAAACTATTCATGAGGAGTCTAAAGGGAGATGCACTATCCGGGTACATCAGCCAGGATCCTAAGAAGTGGTCAAATTGGGTAGGAATGGCCTCTGATTTCATGGACAGGTTCAGGTTTAATACGGATAATGCGCCAGATGTATTCTACATTCAAAATCTGAAGAAGAAGCCTACAGAAACATTCCGCGAGTATGCTACTCGCTGGAGGTCGGAAGGCGCTAAGGTCGGACCTGCCTTAGAGGAGGAACAGATGAACAAATTCTTTGTCCGGGCTCAGGATCCGCAGTATTATGAACGGCTAATTTTGATTGAAAATCACAAGTTTTCTGACATCATCAAGCTTGGAGAGCGAATTGAAGAAGGTATCAAAAGCGACATGGTTACAAACTTCGAGGCCTTGCAAGCCACAAATAAGGCCTTGCGGTCTGGTGGTGTGTCTAAGAAGAGAGACGTAGGGGCCGTAATGGTTGCACAAAGGACCAAGTCTCCCCTCAAATACGAAACCTACCCTATACCTCCACTCGCATATCAGTCAGCTCCAAACTACCAAGCACCCTCCTACCAAGCCCCAACACCAACTTATCAGTCACCTCCACCTCCCACATATCAGCCTACCTCGCCCAGATATTCCCAACCCGCACATGTATACCAAGCCTACAATGCCCAACCATCTCATTACCAATCACCTCCCACACGCCAACCCTTCTCAGTGGGTTAACCCAAACAAATCTTGTGCATACCATTCTAGCATGAAGGGACACACCATCGACGAATGTCGTTCTTTAAAGGACAAGATACAGTCCTTAATTGATAACAAGGTCATTGTAGCAAAGGAAGCCGCTCCAAATGTTCGCAACAACCCCTTACTAGATCACAAGGGCGGGGGTGTTCACATGATTGAAATAGAGGATGATTGGGATCCCAAGGGATCCATTAGGTTGATCACAAAAGGCGATGATCCAAAGAAGCCAGCAGTTACTCTTAACCCCATCATGGTCCAAATTCAACCATCCGAGGTCACTGAGGTAGACGTGTTTATCCCGCTTGAGTTTGAGGCAGCACCATCAACCAAAGCACCGGCACCGTTTGAGGTTACAATTTTACCACCCAAGGAGCATATCCCATTTGAAGTAAAGGTAGCCGCACCAATTCTAGTGGCGATGACCACCATGCCGTCATTCCATACAAAAGCTATCCCTTGGGATTATACGGCCGAGGCTAGGAGGAAAGGCATCGTCAGGTTCGAAGAGACTATTACAGCACAGGGTATGACGAGGAGTGGAAGAGTCTATACCCCGGAGCACTTAGCTGAGTCAAGTAAGCAAGCTTCCAACCGGCCACTCATCAATGAAATAGGCCCAGATGACCTTTGGAGGAAGATACAGGCCAAGGAGTATTCAGTCATTGACCAGCTAAACAAAACACTAGCGCAGATATCTATCCTCTCTTTGTTGCAGAACTCCAAGACACACAAAAATGCTCTGTTGAAGGTGCTGAGTAAGGCATACGTCCCGAGTAACATCACTGGCAGAGAAATGGCCAATATGGTGGGACAAGTGTTAGAAAGCCACAAAATCACTTTCTACGAGGACGAGCTGCCGCCTGAAGGGCTGGGTCATAACAAAGCATTGCATATCACCAGGATTCTGATTGATGGGGGATCCAGCCTTAATATATGTCCACTGATAACACTCAAGAAGATGGGTAAAGGACTGCACGAGATAAAAGAGGGAGCAATCAATGTGAAAGCTTTTGATGGGTCCCAGAGGTCCACCATCGGTGAAATTAGCCTGTGTCTTCAAATGGGACCAACTTGGTTCAAGGTTGACTTTCAAGTGATAGATGTGCCAACATCCTACAACCTGCTGTTAGGACACCCTTGGATTCATTCTGCGGGGGCTGTGGCTTCAACACTGCATCAAGCCATGAAATTTGAATGGAATCACGAGGAAGTGATCATTCACGATGACGGCAGCAATCCTATATACAGTCGTCAGACCATTCCGGCAATAGGGGAGAGACTTACTACCACATCGAGCGAGTCAATGCTGTTGACAAAGATAAATGGTGGGACAACAAGATCGAGAGCATATTCAATTGGAGTGGGTGCGAGCCTGGCAAGGGGCTCGGCAAGAACCTCCAGGGGATTGTTAAACCCTTAAAGCTCAAGAAGCACGACACTACTTTCGGTTTGGGATACGAGTACACTTGGGAAGAATTTAACAACTGGTCGCTACCATGGCGTGGTCCTTACTATCCGCTGGAACAGCCGATACCGCATTTGGAGCAGACTTTCCAAAAGGCTGACATTGTTTATGGGACAGACGAAGAAGAAGCACTCGCAGCGGTAAAGAACTTGTTCTTAGAAGACAATGACATGGACTGCTGTATTGTTTTCGAGGAGGAGGGGGAGGAAGGTCTTTCCATACAAGCTGTGAGTAGAGGAGCATACCTCAACAACTGGACCATCAGAACCACCAAAGCCCGGCGAGCCTCGGGGTAGCAAGGCTAAACAAGAATCATGCATTGTTTTATTTTCTTTACTAGATGATTTTCTTTTCGCATTTTGATTTCCGCAATAAGATCTTCAATGTTCAAAACAGTTATGGAATTTATAAAAGCATTTTGATTTTTCTTATGAATCAAACACTCATTATTATTTTTCTCTCATTACTTTACCAATACAGCATTACTAGTACTTATCTTGATGAACCAATGACTGTGACATGCAATGAGACAACGCAACAAACAGACATTGACTCAGAAGAAGATGACATACCAGAGGAGATCGTCAAAGAAGTTGAGAACTTTGAAAACAGACCTAAGTCCAACCTGGACGAGACAGAAATTGTTAACCTAGGAGATGTAGAGAATGTCAAGGAAACACGAATCAGCGTTCATTTGTCACCATTGGAAAAGAAAGAATACACTGATTTCTAAAGGAATATGCGGACATATTCGCCTGGTCATATGATGACATGACCGATCTATGTACATCTATTGTGGACCATAAACTGCCAACTGATCCGACATATCCGCCGGTAAAGCAGAAGCTCAGGAAGTTCAAGCCTGATATGAGTTTGAAAATCAAGGAAGAAGTCACTAAATAAGTCAAAGCTAAGGTTCTCAGGGTAGTAGAATACCCGACATGGTTAGCCAACATTGTACCAGTACCAAAGAAGGACGGGAAGGTAAGAGTCTATGTCGACTACCGGGATCTCAACCGGGCTAGTCCGAAAGACGACTTCCCCTTGCCAAATATACACATCCTGATCGACAATTGCGCCAAGCACGAGTTACAGTCATTCGTGGATTGTTTCGCCGGTTATCATCAGATCTGGATGGATGAGGAAGATGCTGAGAAAACGGCTTTCATTACGCCGTGGGGAATGTATTGTTACAAAATGATGTCGTTCGGCCTGAAGAATGCAAGGGCCACCTATATGAGGGCCATGACTACCATTTTTCACGATATGATACACAAAGAAATTGAGGTATATGTGGGTGATGTTATCATCAAGTCCAAGAAGTCCATTGATCAAATGGAAGATTTGAGGAAGTTCTTCAACAGATTGCGAAGGTACAACCTGAAACTGAATCCCGCAAAGTGTGCTTTTCGGGTTCTCGCCAGGAAGTTGCTTGGGTTTATTATGAGCCGCCAAGGAATAGAATTGGATCCATCAAAGGTCAAGGCCATTCAGGAACTTCCACCGCTAAAAAACAAAAAGGACGTGATGAGTTTCTTGGGAAGGCTTAACTATATCAGCCGGTTCATAGCACAGTCTACAGTTATTTGTGAGCCGGTCTTTAAGATGTTGAAGAAGGACGCCGCTACCAAATGGACCGATGATTGCTAGAAGGACTTCAACAGAATCAAGGAATATCTGTCAACACCACTAGTCTTGGTCCCGCCAGAGCCAGGTAAACCCCTATTACTCTACATCACAGTACTAGATGGAGCCTTCGGTTGCGTTTTGGGGCAGCATGATGAAACAGGAAGAAAGGAACAGGCCATTTACTATCTCAGCAAGAAGTTCACTCCCTACGAAGCCCGGTATTCTCTTTTGGAACGCACCTGCTGTGCTTTGACTTGGGTAGCTCAGAAGCTAAGACATTACTTATGTGCCTATACCACGTATCTCATATCAAGGATGGACCCTTTAAAGTACATCTTCCAGAAACCCATGCCCACTGGCAAGCTCGCTAAGTGGAAAATCGTGCTGAGTGAATTTGACATTGTCTACGTAACTCAGAAGGCAATCAAGGGACAGGCACTGGCAGATCACCTTGATGAAAACCCCGTAGATGGAGAATACGAACCTCTAAAAATGTATTTTCCTGACGAACAAGTATCATTCATAGGAGAAGACATTGCAGAATCCTTTGATGGTTGGAGAATGTTTTTTGATGGAGCAGCGAATTTCAAAGGAGTTGTCATAGGAGCAGTCTTGGTGTCAGAAATCGGTCAGCATTATCCGATGTCTGCCAAGCTCAGATTCCCTTGCACCAACAATATGGCCGAATACGAAGCCTGCATCCTAGGGCTCAAGATGGCCATTGACATGAACGTGCAAGAGTTGCTAGTAATTGGAGATTCAGACTTGCTTATACATCAGGTACGAGAAGAATGGGCAACCAAGAACTCCAAAATACTCCCATATTTGCATCATGTACAGGAATTAAGAAAGAGGTTCACAAGGACGGAGTTCCAGCATGTCCCCAGAGTCCAGAATGAGTTCGCCGATGCATTAACTACCCTATCATCTATGATACAACATCTGGAAAAGAATCTCATTGATCCCATTCCAGTGAAAATTCATAATCAGCCAGCTTACTGTGCCCATGTTGAAGAGGAAGCAGATGGAAACCCTTGGTTTCATGATATCAAGGAATATTTGGCAAAAGGAGAGTACCCAGAGCTTGCCAACCATACTCAGAAACGCACACTTCGGAGATTGTCCAACAACTTCATTCATAGAGGAGGAATCCTGTATAGGAGGACTCCTGATCTGGGACTACTAAGGTGTGTCGACGCAAAGGAAGCATCCAAACTGCTAGAAGAAATTCACGCTGGGACCTGCGGACCACATATGAATGGTTTTGTTTTAGCAAAGAAGATACTCCGCGCTGGTTACTTTTGGATGACTATGGAAATAGAATGCATCCAGTATGTCCGGAAATGCCACCATTGTCAAATACATGCAGACATGATAAAGATGCCTCCAAATAAGCTTAATGCAACAAGCTCACCGTGGCCGTTCGCCGCCTGGGGAATGGATGTCATTGGACCAATCGAGCCTGCCGCTTCCAACGGGCACAGGTTTATTCTAGTAGAAATCGATTATTTCACCAAATGGGTCGAAGCAGCATCTTACAAAGTAGCAGACTTTGTCCGCGACTGCATTGTTTGCCGATTCGGGATTCCAGAATCAATCATTACTGATAATGGCTCCAATCTCAACAGCGACTTAATGAAAGCTATGTGTAAAACCTTCAAGATCAGACACAAGAATTCTATAGCCTACAGGCCTCAAATGAACGGAGTCGTGGAAGCCGCCAATAAGAATATCAAGAAAATATTGAGGAAAATGATAGAGAAGCATAAACAGTGGCACGAAAAGTTATCATTTGCTCTGTTGGGGTATCGCACCACAGTCCGCACATTAACTGGGGCAACCCCCTATATGCTGGTTTATGGTACAGAAGCCGTCATTCCCGTCGAAGTAGAAATTCCTTCCTTAAGGATCATACAGGAAGCTGAGCTCGACGATGCAGAATGGGTGAAGAGTCGTTACGAGTAGCTAGCTCTCATAGATGGGAAAAGAATGAACACAGTTTGTCATGGTCAACTTTATCATAACAGAATGTCCAGAGCCTTCAACAAGAGAGTCAAGCCGAGGCAATTCACACCAGGACAGCTGGTATTAAAGAAAATTTTTCCGTATCAGGATGAAGCCAAAGGGAAGTTCTCTCCCAACTGGCAGGGTCCATTCATGGTTCACCGGGTTTTGACAGGACGAGCCCTCATACTTGCATAAATGGACGGAGAAGTCTGGCCAAAGCCGATTAATTCGGATGCAGTCAAGCGTTACTATGTGTAATCTCCATGTTTTCCTCTATGATGTAATTTGAACTATGTTTGACCTGATTCCCGTTTAAGAGGGGATACGTAGGCAGCCTTATGGGTTCGGTCACAATTAAATAAAATTTTCATTTCCCCCCAAAATTGGAAACTGAGGCAGAATTTTGAGGAGGACCCTCAAAATTCCGAAGTAATTTCAGCCGATCGTCGCACGAGCAGCAATCAGAAGCTTCAACCCATCAAACTGGGGCAGAATTTTGAGAAAGACCCTTAAAATTCCGTAGCAGGAGAGGTGGCAATGTCTCGAACCGCATCACAGTCGTCGGTTCATCTAAAACTATTTTAATTATGCATTTATGTCCTACTTTTACAAAGTCATGCGTGTCTATTTATTGAAACTGCTTTGTTTAGCAACGCTACCCCAACGATACATACAGTAGCACCAGATCAAAGACGAGCAGAGCCAGCGGGAATACGAACTAACCTTTCCCCCTTTACAGAACTCATGATTTTTCTTTGGATGCAGGCATGAAGATTATAAAATCACTGAACTCATCGTCCGCCCATATAACAAACATTTTTCAAGAACACAACTCTCAAAACTGTTGCGCCTACCCACATTTGCTATCCACACACACCATCTACATTCCGTGTATCACAGTGTCCTCAGCAGTCACGATATCGCAATCTGCTATCAGCTAAGAAAGCTCTATTACCATTTGCCCATTTATTTCTTGCATAAGGCTGTCATTCTGCCTTCCGAGACTAAATGCTGTCTCCATCTGCATTTTTCTGCATTGCATAAGGCTACCATTTTGCCTTCCGAGACTAAATGCTATCTCCATCTGCATTTTTCTGCATTGCATAAGGCTACCATTATGCTTTCCGAGACTAAACGCTGTCTCCATCTGCATTTTTCTGCATTGCATAAGGCTACCATTCTGCCTTCCGAGACTAAACGCTGTCTTCATCAGCATTTTTCTGCATCGCACATCGCATAAGGCTACCATTCTGCCTTTCGAGACTAAACGCTGTCTCCATCTGCATTTTTCTGCATTGCATAAGGCTACCATTCTGCCTTCCGAGACTAAATGCTGTCTCCATCTGCATTTTTCTGCATTGCATAAGGCTACCATTCTGCCTTCCAAGACTAAACGTTGTCTCCATCCACATTGCACGGCTGAAAGATCACCACATAGCACGGCTGATAGATTGTCACATTGCACGGCTGAAAGATCGCCACATGCTACTGCATCCTTCATGGGCTGAAATATCGCCAACTTATCCAAGGCGTCATCGTTCGGAGGCATCATCCTCATAGCCCGAGAACACCATGCCATGGCCTGAGGATCCCTTTCAATCTCTTGCATATCATTATTCAAAGGCATCATGGTTCAGAGGCACCATTTTCATAGCCCGAGGGCATCATTTCATAGCCTGCGAATCCTTTATTATACGCTTCATGGCCCAGGACATCATGTTCTAAGGACGTCATCCTAACCGTCCGAAGACAGCATTCATGGTCCAACGGGAATTTGCATCATGTTTAAATTTGTGCACAACATATGCTTGTATTACTTACTTGCAGGTAAACCGGCAAGCAACAGTCGTCCCGGCAGGAGCGTTTCCGCTCCGGTGCCCGCAACCACATCGAACCTAACCACTCTCGCAAGCCTTTCACTCACAATGACCGAAACGTTGCGTCCGTGCTTGGAAAGTACCTGTCGGCATACTCCGCCGACGGATCCTGAACTACATATGGCCTGATTCTTGTAAAACCAGGGATATGTAGGCAGCTCAGAAGCCAGGGCGCGGACCGAATCTTCCTAAATCGTTTCGCTCGGTCAAAATTGGCCATCATATCTTTACCCGAAAATTCTTTCATCCTTCCCGGGTAAAGAGGGGCAGCTGTTGATACCCAATTTTTCCTGTATGTTTTCAATATGCAAACTACTTTCAAAATAGCATATGTATGCATATATAAGTATGTCCAATTGTTTATTAATATTTAAGGATTTTTGTAAACCAATTTATTCCCCTATTTTTCCATAAAAACCCCAATAATATTTCCAAAATTATCATTTTGGTAATTCATTTATTGGATTTGCATATTCATGCCAAAATATAGCTAAAATAATTTTTGTACATTTTTACAAATTTATTTAGTATTTTTTAAGGCTAATTGCATATAATTGCAATATTAGCCTCTTTTAGATTTAATTACGTTTATATCTATAAAAAATTAAGTACAGTATTTTTAATTTAATAATTATGTACTATAAGTTATTTTAGTACCTTTAATTTATTTACAGAAATTATTTTATTTTTTTTATAAATCAAATAGAAATATTGGCTATTTAAATGTTAGCCCCATTTTATTTCAATTATAGCCTGATCTTGAAGCCCAATTAGACCCCAATTACCCCAACCCAATTGCAATCTGAACCAACCCAAACCCCTATTCTATTAAACTGCCCCACTTACCCGTTCAATCCAGGTCGTGGATCAAAATGATCAACGGCCACCATTACTCCTTTCCTAATTAAACCCAAAGACCCCCCAAACCCTTTTCATTCATCATAATCCACCGCCCCTGAATTCCCCTCGTCTCCCAAATCCTCTCTACACCACCCTCAAACCCTAACTGTTTCCACCCCACTCCGCCTTAACCTATGGCCTTCAAAGGTCATCGGAGACTTATGCCGGCCTTCCATGGCCCCTTTGTGTTTGTTCTTATGATTTCAAGGCCAGA
>NW_017680213.1:0-3899 GCF_001879085.1 Nicotiana attenuata | reverse complement strand
AATCTCTCTGCAAACCCTAGCCGCCGCCTCTCAATCCCACCCTAATCCACGGCCTCCCATGGCCATCGGAGATGTGTAATGGCCTCCCATGGCTCCTGGGTGTTCGCTTCTGTGGTTTCACGGCCAAAATCTCGAAGGAAGCTGGTCCAGTCGTTGCCTGACTTCCATTCATGACCTTTCTCCGGTTGTCCCTGACTTTTTTCCGGCCAGCCATGGCCGTTCTAGTCAGATCCTTGGCGCTCCTGGTTAGATCGTTAATTCCAAGGCCTTTCTCACCTTTCTGGGTTCTTTGAAACCCTAATCTTTGGGATTTTTTTGATTTTTCTTTCAGATCTGCTTTAGATCTATACTTGCCATGAATGTTGAAGTGCTTTTGCGAAAGTTCTTCAACTTTTCTTGCAAAAACGACCTTTCATTAGGGTTTTTCCTTTGAAGTTTTTCAAAAGACCTCTGATCTTTTAATGTGTTTATGTTTTGGCTATGATTTTTATTCTTCTGTCTGTTTCAGCATGTTAAAAACCCTAATTCCTTTTCAGTTTATCTGAGATCTGAAAGCTGCTTGTCTAAATGTGCATTTGTTCTTTGTTGCTGATTCTTTCTTCCTCGTTTAATTTGTTTAATTTTAAGTTCTTACAATCTTGCAAAACCTGGTTACTCTTAAAGCCCTAATTTTCTTTAGAAGTTTTCACACTTGTTCCTACTCTGAGACCCTTTACTTGCTTCTATGTCTTCTTCACTGTTGTTTCTATGTGATTATTTGACCTGCTTGACTACTGTGCTTCGAAGATTTTCTTACTACTGAACCCTAGCTTACCCTAATGCTACTATATGTTTGTGCTGCTTCTTTCATCAACATGTCTAACACTGCATGCTTGTTCATTACTTGCTATTTATATAGTGAAGTGCAGAATCATGTTCCTTTCTTGTTTGATCTTGTGACTGACTGCAAAAAAGATTTTTCTCACGAGCCCTAATTTTTACTCATCTGTTCAAAATTAATTGATTCACTTCCTTTATTGTGATGTTTTACCTTGCTGAATCCATTCCCAAAATAAGCATATTTTGTACTTAAACTGGATTATATACTTCATGCTTTTACTATCCCTTTTCATGGCAATAATCAATCTGCCCCCCAAACTGATTTTTTTTCCTTAATTAGGCTTGCTGACCCGTTAAGTAGTGTTTCCCTAATTGAAGGGGAATCATTTGGCTTAATTTATTCTGAATGGTGATTGTTTCCATGTTTGTGTTTTAATTTTACTTATTACCTTATTTCTCTATGCGTTTTCAAAGCTATTAATACCTACACTCTTCTCTTTCAAACAGACGAACGCACACGAACAATTTGAGTTCAAAATATACACACTTACTCTTAAAACTCTCTCTTTCTTTACTACCACTTGTGTTGTTGCTTTGCCTAGCCGGCTGAAAGCCAAGGCTAGACTGTGGACTTGTGTTTGCTTTACCTTTCTGCACTTTGCTTCTCTACTGGTATGTCCTAGTTAATTTACAAGCCTCAACAACAATATGTTTTCTTTAATTACTCCAGTTTGTCATTCCTGTCTACTTTTACTCATGTTTCTGTAGTCAAGATATGCTACTAGCATGCTGTAATACGTTCCCTTGTAAATTAATGTTTATCTATGTATGCATCCTGTCAGTCACTTGTTATTTATTTGCTACCTTATGAATACCAAACCCCTGTATCCCCTTATATGCAATAAGTTAAGGTTCAGAAACATGGCAATATTCGAAGTTATTGTCCATGGATATGAACTGGACCCTTTGGGCCCTAAGCTTTGTCAGTTTCCCATCCCTATTCCCTTATTGTGTGTGCTGAGTAACAACTTTGGCCTGACAGTATTATAGTTATTGCTCAGACCATAGCTTGACCTCCAGTAGGTCTTTACTCTCAAAATGTTTGGCCAACAGGTTTGGTTAGGGGTGTGCTAGTCTACATTATGGCTGGGCATGACCACCAGCCTGCCTGGGTATTCCCTATCCCCTTTCTCTTATTGCACTTGCACTATGCTCCTAGAACTTAAGCTCTGCCCTTCTTGTGTGAACCTTGCCTTGGGACCATTGAGCTTCCTCTGAACTTGGACACATAATGGTTGGTCCTTCCACACTGCACAACTCAATTTCTGATTAAGATCTTGGGTGTATGCACTACCTGGGGTTCCTGAAAGCCCTTGGATCTCTGAAACACCCTAGATGAGAGAAGGCTTGGAAGTCTGAATCTCGGAAGTGGCTCAATCTCATATTATTAGGCCTCAAGTCTGGATTAGGCTGCTCGTATGTAGCTGAGGATTTATGATGTATTTTTAAATTCCAGTTCATTTCTTTTGGGTTGTAATAACTTGTACAAGCTCGGGGAATTTTAGTAAAAAGGGGGTTGGGATTTATTTTTATGCATCAAGGGTAGAGATCATGCCTATAGGAGTTTGTTATGATTTCTGCAATTTCACACCTAGATATCATGCCTATAGGGTTAACTTTTAATTTCTGCACACACGCCTAGAAATCATGCCTATGGGGTAACTCTTAATTTCTGCAATTTCACACCTAGATATCATGCCTATAGGGTTAACTTTTAATTTCTGCAAATACGCCTAGATATCATGCCTATAGGTTAACTTTTAACTTTTGCAAAATCATACCTAGAAGTCATGCCTATAGGATTCATTCATAATTTCTGCGTATCCGCGCATAGATATCTTGCCTACAGGATTAACTTCCAGTTGTTCAATAAAATATGGTCTATAGACTACAGCATTCTGCATTTATTAACATCACTAGGCAAACAGTTTGTAGGTTTAATAACAAGAGCTGCATATATAGATACCATGTTCCTAGGACCTTTCTTAACGTCCAAAAGGTGTCCAAATCAGCATACATATAGAAAGCATGCCTATTGGAAATCTCGAATCTGAATAGAGGTAATATTAACTGCTGAACTCGTAATGTCCTGTTAAAATTGGTAACCCCTTTTCAGTATGTATCGTTTTCTAAAATCAGTATACATCACGCCTAGTTCTAACCAACACTTGGAGGATTAACAATCATATCGGTTTTAGTCAACTGCATTCTAGTAAGCCTAATGTAGACTTTTTTGCCTAAAAATATGTGTTGAACCAGTCCGCATCTATTTGCACTTATGTGTTTTGGTTGACGCCTTAGCATTTTGTCCTTTGAAAACTTCTAAAAACCCCAAACCCCTTTCCCTTTAGGATTTGTTGTCCATTTGCCTCCGGGACTGATAGGATTGGGACGATACCATTCCGCGCTTTAATACCTTAATGGGCGGGAAGGGTAGACATGGAGATGATGATTACACGATAACACTACGCGTACAATTGGATACCAGTGTTGTGTAAATGATCCATGTGATATATAATCCTAGGACCCCCCCCCCCCTCCCTCTTTATTAGTTTGTCATTTTCAGAATTTTAAAAGCTGTCCAATTTTCAACTTCCGCTTCTTTTACTTCTTTTAAGTTGCTTGCATCAATTATTTGACCCCTTCTTTTCTCTCACACCTTTCTATGATTATAAAACTACTTCTTTCCAGATTTCAGCACTTTTAAATCCTTTCGTGCTTTTTATTTGCAATTGTTATGTGAGTGGTTTCATCGTATTTGCAAGGCTTGCTTGTCTACTTGTTGTTTTGCATTTAAAAGTCACAATTGTAGCATGGCCGGGAACCACACTAGTGGATCTTGGGGGGTGCCTAATACCTTCCCCTCAAGATAATTTCTAGCCCTTACCCAAACTCTGGTTTTCATCTCAAATTCTTTTCTTAAAGTGTCTTAATGCACTATAATCATTAGGTGGCGACTCTCCAAATCCAAAACCCCAATCCCAAATAGGAATAGAGTTGTCTTTCCTAAAATGTCGTAA
>NW_017680212.1:0-14184 GCF_001879085.1 Nicotiana attenuata | reverse complement strand
GTTCTTCTATTTGTTTTTCCAGGATTCGATTTCCCCACAATACTGTATTACATTCAAATGCATTGGCAAACCATTTGTCTTCCGTATTCTGGAATTCTATTTATTGTTGCTAGAAAATCGATCTCGCCTATGGTGTCTCTCTTGATGCCATCAAAGGCACGCACGCAGATATTGTTAGGCCTGATTCTCTCAGTTCCAATCTCTATTCTTTGCAAAGTTGAAAGAGGGCAGATATCAACTCCGGATCCGCCATCCAGCATAACCCTTTTCACATAGTACCCCTCACATTTAACTGTCAGATGAAGGGCTTTGTTGTGGGCAGTCCCTTCAGGAGGCAAATCATTCTTGCTAAATAAGATCTGGTTGATTGCGAAGAATCTTTCCGCCATCCTTTCTAGTTGTTCAATAGTTGTTTCAATAGGAACATAAGCTTCATTGAGGGTTTTTATCAACACTTTCTGATGCTCGGTTGAGCTCACCGGTAGGGACAAGAGTGATACCTGTGAAGGAGACTTCCGGAGTTGGTTTATAACCTCTTAGTTCGCAGTTTTTATTTTACGGAAGAATTCTTCGGCCTCCTCGACACTAATAGGCTTCTTAGGTGGGAAGCGCTTCTTCTTGGCCTTGTTCAAATCCTCCAAATTAAGGTATTTCTCAGCTGGATTAGTNATCATCCAAATCTCAATATGTGAAAAATATCAACAACTCAGGTAACGCAAACAAAGCCTTGCGACAAATATTGTTCTAGAGATAAGAGTTATTTATGCACTAGGAAAATAATTATCAAGTTATAGTACCACCTTCTAATATCACATTTAAATGGATACAATAAGCAAAATATAAGTAGAAGAAAGCACAATAAATTCACTCAAACATCCAATATTCAAATTTCTGAAGCAAAAAAATAACACCCTTAGAGTTTATTACATAACACTTGCAACAAAAATCTTCTATAAGTACCACCTATCTTATTCAGAATCACATTCATTTTCTATGTTATTTTCTCCCTCAACATTAGCTTCACCATCATTTGGAGAAGGTTGGGAATCTACGTTTGTATCAATTATTATCCCATCGACACCACTTCTTACCCAATTATTATACTCATCTTCTAAAACACAAGCATTTTCTAAAAGAGCCAAGTCAGTGGCATCACTTTGCGTTGATGGCTCAAACTGCACACTATTTTCCTCTCCCATATTAAAAATGTCTCGAGGTTTAATTAACCTAGAGACAAACCATTCATGATCTTGAGGATCTTGCACAAATATTACTTGTTGAGCTTGTTCTGCAAAAATAAAGGGCTCATGACGTTCTCGATCGCCAGAGACTGTCAGGTGTGTGAAATTCACAAGTGTGAAACCCAAGTCTTCTTCCTTAATTCCTCTACCTTTGGTTACATCAACCCAATCACACTTAAATAAGATGACCTTAAATTTCTCATAGTAGTTTAACTCCACAATATCATTCAATCTGCCATAATATGTGATATTTGCAGATTTTGGAGCATTATCACTTGTACTTGCATAACTTTCAGTCTTCGAAATGACCATAACACCAATATTTTGTGTCACATTGAACTCTTCACTTTGTTTTGTTTCGGAATCGATACCCATTATTTAACATCGAACGCACTGAATCTTTTTTGCAATGTAACTCGGTCCTTGTGCTAGGACTTTAACATCCCTTAAGATTTTAGATGTGGCTTCTAACTCCTTTACCTAACCAAATAAAAGATACAACTATAAATGTGGATATTTGTACAAGGATAATAATTTAAACGTTAAACAATGACTTAGTCCTACTACTTACTTACTCCTTGAACCACTCATGAAATGTATCGAAATGCACACGATCAAGTTGATGTTGTGTCAAACGACGCTTAGGATGTGCTCTTTTGATTTCTAGCAATATGTTCCCTTACTACATGTAACTCGCATATATCTAATTTTGTTTATACAAATAAAGTAATATATATATATATATATATATATATATATATTTCTTGGAATGAGTAAATGCAGGAAAGAATTTGGAGGGGACTTCCCTTTATGGATTGTTGCTACAAAGCTATTTTTTAACCCTTGCGCGGTTTCTTTTTGGTTGCACCTGCTTCTTGAAAGGTTGCCTTGTATTGCACCTATTTCATGTTTTCAAACAAAGAACAATTGTTAGTTTGAAACGGTGGTAGGTTTTGTGGCCCTGATTGTTTTCATCACTTGATCTCGGCCCAACTCTTTCGATGAACATCTCCGTTGCTTGTTGACTTTCTGGAGATCAATCTTTCTTTTAAAACCCAGGGACCTTGACCTTCCCAAAATTTCACATGATGGTTCAGCCATGTGAGACTTTGGCCTTTACTGTTATTCTGCCTTTATGGGCATTCGACTTTGGATTTCTTTCCTTTTCAACAAATTTGAACCTGGAGGATCGGCCATCATGGCCAGTCGAGATCGACTTGATGCACCTGCTGAGGCTGGGTGCTTTTCTTTGGAGTTGGCTTTTGTTAAGCAGAAACCTGTAAAACCAATCTTGCCACCTTTTCTTTGTATCAGTTTTGAAGAGGGATTAGACCGAAAGGGACTCAACGAAAAGTAAACAAAGAACAGGATAATAAATTTAACAAGAGGTGTCCCTACGGGGGGAGGAAAGAAGGACTTATCTGAGGGGTATGCAGACTTCAATAGACATAACATGCTTCTTGGACTGGATACCCGATCTGCGCAACTTTCCTACTTCTCATGAACCCATTATGATCCGTGTTTTGAAACCGAGAAACCTTGCCAGGACTCTTTCAGTGCTAATGGTTGTGAAGGATTCCTTCTTTTCGATCAACGACGCCCTTTGCGGGTTTTCGCCAAATGACCTCTCTCATTTCTCTTCTCACTGTCGCCTTATAGTGCTCTTTACGAGTTTTCACTAACAAGACTCTCTCATTTTCAAATTCTATGCTCACCATCGCCTTACGGTGCCCGTGAGGGTTTTCACTAGTAAGACTCTCTCATTTTATTTCTCTCATTTTGATTGTCTCGGATCCAAGTAGCCATAACCTCCAATTTTGAACATCTTTACCGATTGGTCAGAAGGACTTGCACAGGATTTGGGGTAAAAAGAGTCTGGATTGAATTACAACTCTGGAACCATTCAGGCGGGATCATCGCCGAACCATTACAAACATCTGCCCCAGTTTTACTTTTGGGGGAAATTGGATTTTTGATTTGGTGTGACTGAACCCCAGAGAGAGGCTGCCTACGTATCCTTTCGAAATCAAGTCGAACGTAGTTAAGGGAACTTCTGTTTTTTTTTTATTGATTTTTATTTTTTTTACAAACGTTTTCGGGTTCCAAAGAGGGTAATGAAAGAAAGGTAACTGGCTCAAAGGGCTAGCAAAGGGTAGAAGTGTTTGGGGTAGCGAGAATGAAAGGCTACGTCATCCCACTCAGATAATACTGGTGCCGCAGAAAGATTAAACATAGTACCTTTTGACTGCGTCTGCATTTACAGCTGTTTCAGGATCATTTCCTTCAATGTCTCCTAAGTACAATGCCCCTTTTGGCAACAATTTTCTTATAATGTATGGACCTTTCCAGTTTGGAGCAAATTTTCCTTTTGCTTCCTGGTGGTGAGGGAGAATACGCCTCAAAACGAGTTTCCCCACTTCAAAGTTCCTAGGCCGCACTTTCTTGTTGTAGGCACGGGCCATTCTTTGTTAATACAACTGCACGTGACAGACTACGACCATTCGCTTTTCATCAATTAGGGTTAATTGTTCTAGACGGGTTTTGATCCATTCACTGTCCTCAATTTTAGCGTCAACAATGATTCGAAGGGAAGGGATTTCAACTTCTGCGGGTATTACAACTTCAGTGCCATAAACCAAAAGATAGGGTGTTGTGCTCTAATCGATGTGCGCACAGTTGTGCGATATCCCATCAATGCAAATGGCAACTTCTCATGCCATTGTCTAGAACTCTGGATCATCTTTCTAAGAATCTTCTTGATATTCTTGTTTGCTGCTTCAACAGCACCATTAGCTTTGGGCCGATAAGGGGTAGAATTCCGATGCGTGATCTTAAATTGCTCGCATATCTCCCTCATTAGATGACTATTCAAGTTTGCAGCATTGTCTATAATGATAGTTGTAGGAATACCAAAACGGCAAATGATGTTGGAGTGCACGAAGTCTACCACAACTTTCTTTGTGACAACTTTGAGAGTGATTGCTTCAACCCATTTTGTGAAGTAGTCGATGGCAACTAGTATGAATCTGTGCCCATTTGAAGCTTTTGGCTCGATTGGCCCAATGACATCCATACCCCAAGTGACGAACGGCCATGGGGCCAACATAGGATGCAGTTCTGAAGGAGGTGCATGAATCAAGTCACCGTGAACCTGACACTGATGGCATTTTTGGACGAAGCTGAAGCAATCCTTTTCCATGGTTATCCAGTAATACCATGCTCGAAGGATTTTCTTTGCAAGGACGTGTCCATTCATATGCGGCCCACATACTCCTGCGTGTACTTCATTCATGATTCTTCCGGCCTCTTGGGTATCCACACATCTCAAAAGGTTCAAATCTGGAGCTCTTTTGTACAAAACTTCTCCGCTCAAGAAAAAACCACTGGCGAGCCTTCTAGTGGTTCTATTTTGATCTCCACTGGCTTGCTCGGGATATTCCTTTGTTTTTAGAAACATCTTGATATCATGGTACCATGGCTGAACACTTGACTCCACCTCAACTGTATTGCAATACCCATGCCTTTCTCGGATTTGAATTTCCAACGGGTCAATGTGGACATTGCCTGGATATGGCAGCATCGACGCCAAGGTAGCGAGTGCATCGGCTAACTCATTTTGAAACTGAGGGACGTACCTGAACTCAACAGATTTGAACAGTTTGCTAAGATCTTCCACATGTTGCCTGTATGGTATAAGCTTGACATCCCGAGTTCCCCATCCTCCTTGAGCCTGTCGAATAATTAGATCTGAATCTCCCATAATTACCAACTCTTTCACATCTTGATCAATTGCCATATTCATGCCCATAATGCAGGCTTCATACTCGGCAGTGTTGTTTGTGAAGAAAAACCGAAGCCGGGCTGTGGCTGGATAGTGCTGACCAGTGGGCGAGATCAGAATTGCCCCAATCCCAACACCTTTTGCATTTACCGCTCCATCGAAGAACATTTTCCAAGCATTGGCATCCTCTGAAATTACCTCAACTGAACTCACTTCCTCGTCCGGAAAGTAAGTACTCAAAGCCTGATACTCATCATCAACAGGGTTTTCAGCTAAGTGATCCGCTAGAGCTTGAGCTTTCATTGCCGTGCGAGTGACATAGACTATGTCGAACTCAGTGAGCAGGATTTGCCATTTCGCCAACCTCCCTGTGGGCATCGGCTTCTAGAATATGTACTTTAAAGGGTCCAACCTGGTGATGAGGTAAGTGGTGTAGGCCAACAGGTAATGCCTAAGCTCTGGGCAACCCAAGTTAGGGCGCAGCAAGTCCTTTCCAGCAGGGTATATTTGGCTTCATAACTTGTGAACTTTTTGCTCAAATAGTAGATTTCCTGCTTTTTCTTCCCGGTCACATCATGTTGCCCGAGGACACAGCTAAAAGAATTCTCCAAGACTGTCAGGTATAAAAACAAAGGCCTCCTAGGTTTGGGTGGGACCAAGACTGGCGGATTTGACAGATATTCTTTGATTTTGTCGAAGGCCTCTTGACACTCATCTGTCCACTTAATCACCACATCTTTCTTCAACAGTTTGAATATAGGCTCACAGGTGGAAGTCAACTGAGCGATGAACCGGCTGATGTAATTCAACCTTCCCAGCAGGCTCATTACCTCTTTCTTGGTTTTTAGAGGAGGCAAATCCTGAATAGACTTTATTTTCGTTAGATCTAACTTTCAGATCTCAACTATGAACCCCAAAAGTTTCCCAGACGGAACTCCAAATGCACATTTAGCCGGGTTTAGCTTCAAATCATACTTGCGCACACTCTCAAATGAGTCACATCGTCCACGTACACCTCGATTTCTTGGTGCATCATGTCATGAAAGATGGTAGTCATAGCTCTCATGTACGTTGCCCCGGCGTTCTTCAGACCAAAAGGCATGACCCTGTAACAATAGGTGCCCCAGGGTGTGGTGAAGGCTGTCTTTTCCGCATCTTCTTCATCCATCAAGACCTGATGATATCCAGAATAACAATCCATGAAAGACTGTATCTCATGTTTGGCACAGTTGTCAACAAGGATGTGGATGTTTGGCAAAGGAAAGTTGTCCTTGGGACTTGCTTTGTTCAGATCCCGATAGTCAACACACACTCGGGTTTTCCCGTCTTTCTTTGGCACTGGGACTACATTAGCCAACCATGTGGTGTATCGGACCACTCTGATCACACCCGCTTTCAACTGCTTGGTGACCTCTTCTTTGATCTTGTCACTAATGTCAGTTTTGAATTTTCTTTGTTTCTGCTGGACAGGGGGACAATCGGGGTAAGTTGGCAATTTGTGCACCACTAGATCAACACTTAATCCTGGCATATCATCGTAGGACCAAGCAAACACATCTTTGAATTCAAACAAAAGTTGGATCAGTGCATCCCTAGTTCTTTCATCTGTGTGAATGCTTATCATGGTTTCTTGGACCTCTTCTGAACTACCCAAATTTACTGGCTCGGTTTCATTTAGATTTGGCTTAGGCTTATTCTCAAATTGTTCCAATTCTCGATTTATTTCCCTAAAAGCCTCTTCTTCATCGTATTCCGGTTCTTGATTCATTATTTCACAATTAGACAGCGTGTTTGGATCTGGGCATGAAGTCCGCAAGCATGTCATGTTATTTAAAGCCGCATTATTAGAACTGAAAGAAGAAATAAGAAAAAGTAACAAAAATCAGAAAGAATAAAGAGAGAGATTCATGAACGATGAAATATTGATTTCATTTCATTGAATTTTGAAGATAACTGGGTTTACATTGGAATTTAAAGATAGTAAACTAAAGAAAACATCCGAGTTACACCCTGGAATAACTCGTGATGTAGAAAAGGTGGCAAGACTGGACTACCGGGATTCCCGCCTGACTGGGAACGGAGTAGCCTTCCAGTTTTGCAACTTGGCATTGGGCCCCATATACAGCACCTCAGCGGTGCTTGAGCCTTCTCCCGGCTGAACCATGTGGGTTTCATACAACATCTGCCTCATAGCTCCACACATATTTCTTCAATCTCCTCAGCCGTGAAGGCCTCATCTTCCTCTTCTGTGTACTTGGGCTTGACGAATGTTTCAAACAGATGTGGGATTGGCTGAGGCAAGACCCAACCATTGTTCTTCCGCTTATTTGCCCATGTTTCATCAGCCGGCGTGGCCTGAAAACCCACACCAAAGAACTTCTCGCTAGCAGCCAGAGTGATAGGTTCTGTGATACCTTGCAATGATGTCCCGAGCCCCTTCCCGGGTTTATATCCATGCCTGATCATTTCCTTGGCAACCATAATTGACGCATTTGAGAGAAAGGGTTGAGGACATGGGCTTCCTTCTTCACATTGGTCGGCGACCACAACCTCGAAAGCCTGATACACTATATGTTCGCTACCTTCCCTTGCTTCAAGACATGGGACTGACGGGTCCTGATAAATTGATTGCTCGTCCTCTCCGTGGACCACGATCTCCTGATCTTCATATTCAAATTTCACCATCTGGTGGAGAGTGGAAGGTACGGCCCCTGCCGCGTGAATCCAAGGCCTTCCCAAGAGGAAATTATAAGAAGTGTCCATGTCTAGGACCTGAAATGTCACCTCGAAATCCACAGGACCAATAGTCAAAATCAAATCGATCTCGCCTATGGTGTCTCTCTTGATGCCATCAAAGGCACGCACACAGACATTGTTAGGCCTGATTCTCTCAGTCCCAATCTCCATTCTTTGCAAAGTTGAGAGAGGGCAGATATCAACTCCGGATCCGCCATCCAGCATGACCCTTTTCACATAGTACCCCTCACATTTAATTGTCAGATGAAGGGCTTTGTTGTGGGCAGCCCCTTCAGGGGGTAAATCATTCTTGCTGAATGAGATCTGGTTGATTGCGAAGAATCTTTCTGCCATCCTTTCCAGTTGTTCAACAGTGGTTTCAATCGGAACATAAGCTTCATTGAGGGTTTTTATCAACACTTTCTGATGCTCGGTTGAGCTCACCAGTAGAGACAGGAGTGAGACCTGTGAAGGAGACTTCCGGAGTTGGTCTATAACCTCATAGTCCACAGTTTTCATTTTACGGAAGAATTCTTCGGCCTCCTCAGCACTAACAGGCTCCTTTAGTGGGAAACGCTTCTTCTTAGCTTTGTTCAAGTTCTCCAAGTTAACGTATTTTTCATTTGCTTCTCCCAAGACCTCTTTTCCGTTGTAGGTCACTACCGCTTTGTTTTAATTCCATGGGACGGCAGTGGGGTCTGTCATGGGCTTCTGCGGTGCGCGGCCAATAACCACGGGCTCATTCAGCCTTGGTGAAATTACTGGCCCCCGTACCACATAGGTCCCTTTAGGCACGTACATCTTAGGTCCCTTGTTCTGCTCGAACCTTTTTGGAGGGCTCAACGTCATTCGTTCTTTCCTGTGACCCCGGGGAACATAAAGAATGGCATCTTTTGGGGGTACTGCCCCAGTTTTGGTTTCTACTTCCTTTTCTGCACTTTGAGGGGTGGGTTCATTCTTCTTCTTCCCCTTATCTTGCTTTGCAGCAACCTTCGGTTTCTTCTCAACATCAGTGATGGCAATGATGGCTTTCAAGGCGGGATCAAACTCTTTATCTTCGCAAATCATCCCAATAACAGGTCCATTGTTGTGGGCCGGTAATGGGTTGTTGGTCACATTAGGAATTTCTTCATCCATCAGCACTATCCATTTTTGCTCAATGAGGTTCTCAACCGCCCTTTTTAGGGTCCAACAGTCTTCAGTGTCATGCCCTTCCGCTCCCGAATGGTAGGCACATCGAGCACCGGGTCGGTAAGAGGGCGACTCTGGGTTTTGCCTGGTTTGGGGTACGGGTTGCAACAAACCCATTTGGACCAGTTTAGGGAAAAGGCTAGAGTATGACTCACCAATAGGCGGGCTCCCGTGCACGGGCATTGTAAGGGAAATTATTTTGTGGAGGTCGGGGATTATACTGAGCTTGGTGGGGAGGGTTATTTCTAGGAGGTGGAGCTCTGTTTTGGTTAAACTGTTGTTGTGGCCAAGCGTATGGTTGGGCATTTATCACTGCGTACGATTGGGGGGCCATAGCATAAGCCACATCCTGGTGGGGATAATAATGTTGTGAGGCGCTTGGAGAGAAGTAATTTCTGGGTGGACGGGGGTTCCTTGGACCTGAAGCCGCCATTGCCGCTTCTTCCTTTTTCTTTCTGTTCGCTACACCTCCGGACCCGCTTTGAATTGCTTGGGACGTAGCTCTTATGGCAGATTGACTCAATATGCGCCCTGTTTTCAGACCGTTCTCTACCATCTCACCAATCTTGATGGCCTCAGCGAACGGTTTCCCCATTGCCGACATCATATTCTGAAAGTAGTCAGCCTCTTGGGCTTGTAGAAAAACACTCACCATTTCTGTTTCATCCATCGGGGGCTTGACCCTGGCCGTTTGTTCGCGCCATTTAACAGCGTATTCCCGGAAACTTTCCGATGACTTCTTCTTGAGATTCGACAGAGAATTCCTGTCGGGAGCTATGTCTATGTTATACTGAAACTGCCTGACGAAATCCCGAGCTAGATCATCCCAAATGTGCCAACGGGATATATCCTGATCCATGTACCACTCGGATGCAATGCCTACTAGACTCTCTCCAAAATAAGCCATGAGAAGCTTCTCTTTTCCACCTGCTCCTCTCAGTTGATTGCAGTACCTCTTGAGGTGGGCGATGGGATCCCCATGCCCATCGTACTTCTCGAACTTGGGAGTTTTAAAACCCAGGGGTAGGTGGACATGTGGGAACATACACAAATCAGCATAGGATACGCTCTTTTGACCACTTAAGCCTTGTATATTCTTAAGGCTCTGTTCCATGCTCCTCATCTTCCGAGTGATTTCTTCCTGCTCGAGGTTCTTTATAGTTATCTCCTGTCTCGCGGTAAACTCATACCGGGGCTGTTGGGGGTAAGAATTGGTAGTGAACTGGGCCATTTCTGGTGGGAAGGATGGTACTTGAAAAGTGAAGTATGATGGGTCAAAGTTTGGCCTTGGCAAAGTGGGTTGTGCCGTGGCCGAAGAAGGTGGCGCAGTGAATATGTTGGAGGCCACACCTGAAATCAACACCTGGGGGCGAACCTCAGAAGGTGTTCCGGCAAAGTGGGCTGAGATGGTAGGATGTCCAAGCGGAGTGTTTGGGTAGTTTATCGGGTCGTTGGAAGTTCCACTCGCCCTGGGAAGTAGCTCGGGGAAACCAGGTATCGTACTTGGTGGCTCTCTACCATTGGACCAGGCGTCCCACATTTCCAACATGCGGAGACGCAGAACCCTGTTTTCCTCAGCAGCGGCTGACTCTGAAGTTGGGATGGCCGAGATCGGGCTATCCTCTGGGATAGGAACTGTTGGTAGATGACCCTCAGATGACATTTCAACACTTCCTTTTGATCTTGTGAAGTAGGGATGTGAAGCCAGATTACCACAAAACCAACCACCTTAATATAGAACCTACTCAATAGCAAACACAGCGAACCGGTTAGTGTGAGACAATTAACACATAGGGAATCGCACATTGGGGTGTGATGCACCTATACAGTTAAATGTGTTTCTACATGTTTTGCAACGGTTGCGTGTTTCATCCCGGCTTTCGTTTATCTCTCCAAACTTTCTTTTCTTTTGGCGCTTTTCAACTTAGCTCTCTTTTGCACTTTGTCATCATTTTCCCCCCTTACTCTTGTTTTCTCTCTTTTCTTGTTTTTTTTCTCTTTTTCTTTGTTTTCTTTCTTTTCCTTTTTATTCGAATTATTTAAAAACATGACCGGATCCGATTAGGATTGCCTACGTATCACGATGCTGCGTGAATTAGATCATCACGTAGTTCAAGAAATAAATACAAAAATAAAGAAACAATTTTTGGGGTTTTCCAAATTTTCATTAATAAAACTTCTACTTTTTCTGTTACAAAAGACTCCATCCTACTTTTCTAGGAATTTAGAAACTAAAAACAGACTCGAAACGTACTTTAAAACTAGAAACTAAAATACAGACTCAAAACGAAAATCAAGAGTACATAAGTGCTTCTAAAGTTGATTCAGGGGCCTGCGGGACATCACTCGGTCTCGCCACGGGCCTGTGTGCAAGGCCTCCTTGAAGACGATCCAGGTCATTCATGATTTGTCGAACAAAGGTCATCACTGCGGAGAAGAAGGTGGTTTGAGTCATGTCTTCACATTCATGGCACTTTATGACGATATAGTCAGCAATTGCTCTAACCCTTTCCCTGATGACACCTTTTTCTTGGAGCAAATGCCCGATTTGTTGAGACCTAGCTTCTAACACTTGGGCATCATGATGGTTTTGACCCTGCAGCTATTGCATGTCTTCCTCTAGCTGGGACATTAACGCATAACAGTGTTCCCTTTCTGCTTTAAAGTTCCTAGCTTGTTTGGCCATCTCATTTTCGAGGGAAGTTAGCCTTTTCTTCAAGTTTGTGACTGTTCCCTCATATTTCCTTTTCAATTGTCGTACAAACTCTGCCCGTCCATCTGCGGCCTTTGTCAACTGTGCCTGGGCCCTTGCCAGATTACCTTCAGATTTTTCCATGTCTTCCTTGTACTCAAATATTTTCCTTCTAAGACCAGTAATGAGTCTTTCATCCGCCCGGCTCCTCTCCTGATTTTCAGCAGCTATCTTCATTTTTTGGATCTGGGCTCGAAGGGCTTTGTTTTCCTGAGCCAATTTCTTCTTTTCCCTTCATCAGCAGTAGCTTGTACACTGTTGTCAAATTTAAGATCGCGGATCTGTCCCTCCAATTTTCTTATTGTGGCTCTGTAGTTTGTCTCTTTTTTCAACCAATCTCATTGCTCCCGTGACGCATTAGTGAATTGCTGGACATGGGGTCTTTTCGAAGGCCTTTCGGGCTCTTGATGGACATGAAACCTTTTACCAAACCAAGTCGTGTAACTAGGCTCTAGCTCGCCTTTGGATACATCCCTTACCTGAGTCTTTGGCTCTAGAAACCTACACTGATTCTAGATCTGACGAACTTTTGCTTCTGGGAACACAGCTTTTGGACCCAATTCGATGACTTGTTGGCTCAGATCTTCATCATGTGGGATAGTTTGAAACCTGCCTAGCTGGCGTAGCACCCTGTACGGGGCGTATGACTGGATGCTCCGGAGGCCCATTAAGAGAAGATAGAACACCTCGGCTGACATATAAATGACGTCAGTGACTGGGAGCCAACCGAATGTCCACTCAATTTTGTTTGAAGTTAAAGAACTCAAATGCGCAAACCAAGCCTCTGTACCTTCTGGAAATTCACAACGCACCACTCGATTTTCATATTCTTCAATGCAGTTCAAACCAGTCATGCCGTAGTTTATGTACCCCAAGCGGCGACAAAGATGTTCTTGTATCCAAAGTTGCAGGAGCATGTTACAGCCCTCGAAGAATTTTCCCCCTTCTCGGCAGACAGTTAAAGCTCGATAAATCTCCGCTAAGATCATTGGAACAAGGGTGCCATTAGCTTTTTTAGTCATGACGTCGGCCTTTCCTACAATACCCAATTCTATGTTTCCATCTTTTCTTGGGCAAATTAAAACACCCAAGAATGCCACTATAAAAGCCAGTCCCCGCCGTGCTTCCCATTTATCTTTGTTTCCTGAATGTGTTAGGCCGATATCAGGTGCCTCAAACCATGGGGATCGCCATAACGCTGGTACAAGAAGTAGAATGTGCAAAACCCTTCGATAGATTTCCATCCTGAACCTCCCGACTGATGCTCAGCGTGTCTAAAAACTTATGAGGAGTCACTGTTCTTAGCGCCACTGGGTACCGACTTCTGAGATTCCCACTAAGACCGGCATAGCCCGCTATTTCTTCCAGCGTGGGGGTTAGCTCAAAATCAGAAAAACGAAACACATTATGAGTCGGGTCCCAAAAGGGTATCAAAGCCTCGATTACATCCAACCTCGGTTTGATTTTCAGAAGACCAACAAGACCAACCAAAACTTTTACCATAGTACCTCTGCTGACTTTTCCTAAGTCGTTCCACCACATATGGAGCTGTAATGCGATTTCCCCAAGAACTGTGAAGGGTTCATTTTCAATTGTGCTCATCCTGCACATTTATTAGAGTGATCGGTTAGAAGATCATGATCTATTTTAACTCAAGAAGAAGTTGTCAGTTTTTCAAAGATTTTTATTTCAAAATAAAAACCCCTTTTGCAAATACGGCCCTTCAGCACCTCAGGAAAGAAGATTTTAGGGCTGTGTTTGCTAATTGGCCAAAATTTTAGAAAAGGGACCATAGATGGCTATTCTTGCAATAATAGCCTTCCGGTGCCCTTTTGGGGACATTTGGCTATTTAGACAAGAACGGCATCACCTAACTTATTTATGACAAAACAACAAAATTTTTGTTCTTTTTGGGTTATTTTTATAAAAATGGAGTTGGACCCGGTGAGGGTTGCCTACGTATCTCACATCCGGTGAGAATCAAACTTGCATAGTTCGGGCAGTTTTGACATAACAAAAAAGACATGAAACTTTTGAAACAAAATTTATTTTATTTTTTTCAAAATTTCGGCAGAGTTTCGATACTTTGTGGATACCGAGTTTTTCAAAGACAGGTAATTATCTCTCTCAACCCTCAAATTGATTTTCTCTTTCCAACTTTTTCCCTTATTCAAAAGCCGGTCAACATGCAATCCGAAGCAAATAAATGCACAAGTAGCAAGTAGAATGCATCAGGATGGTCTTTTCATTTCGGGTACACCTGTCCTAGACGGACCCAACCCCTGTGTTGAGTCCCCTAAGTCAAATGCACGTGATGCAAACAAGCGTTCCTACTAGGGATCTGGCATGAGGTTTTGTTATACTAGGTTTAAAACCCTGGGTGTATTGTTCTAGACCTGGCTTACCCGAGCGGACAACTCGAGCCGGCGGGGGGGGGGGGACAGGCGTACTGGGAATACAGAAGCTTCACCGGCTTTGCACTG
>NW_017680211.1:1045-14188 GCF_001879085.1 Nicotiana attenuata | reverse complement strand
GACCCTATATTGGAAAAAGGCGACTAGGGAGTGGAGACCCTATGTCTAAAATAAAACTCAACTAGGGAGGGGAGACCCTATGTTGGCAGAAAGCGACTATGGAGTGGTGACCCTATGTCTAAAATAAAACTCAACTAGGGAGTGGAGACCCTATGTTGGCAAAAGGCGACTAGGGAGTGGAGACCCTATGTCTAAAAATAAACTCAACTAGGGAGTGGAGACCCTATGTTGGAAAAGCGTAAAAAATGAGATTAGGGGTCCTAAGCTACCATTTTTTTTTGAATTTTTCTTTTTATCTCTTTTTTTTTCATTTTGTTTTCTCCTCTCTTCTTTTTATTTCATGGAATGCGCAAATGCAGGAAAAAATTTGGAGGGGACTTCCCTTTTTATGGATTGTTGCTGCAAAGTTGTTTCTAGCCTTTGCGCATTTTCTTCTTTTTGGTTTCAAACTGCTTCTTGCAAGGTTGCTTTGGATTGCACCTGTTTCATGTTTTCAAACAAAGAACAATTGTTAGTTTGAAACGGTGGTTGGTTTTGTGGCCTTGATTGTTTTGATCACTTGATCTCGGCCCAACTCTTTTGGTGAGAAACTCTGTTGCTTGTTGGCTTTCTGAAGATTGATCTCTCTTCTAAAACCGAGGAACTCAACTTTCCAAAATTTCTCATGACGGTTCACCCGTATGGGGCTTTAGCCCTTCCATCTTATTCTACCTCTATGGGCACTTGACTTTGGATTTCTTTCATTTTCAATAATTTTGACTTCAGAGCATCGGCCATCATAGCCAGTCGAGATCGACTTGATGCACCCGCTGAGGCTGGGTGCTTTTCTTTGAATTTGGCTTTTGTTAAGCAGAAACCTGTAAAATCAATCTTGCCACCTCTTCTTTGTATTAGTTTCGGAACAGAGTTAGACCGAAAGGGATTCAAAGAAAAGTAAACAAAGGACAAGAAAGTGAATTTAAAGAGAAGTGTCCCTTTCGGGGAGGAAAGAAGGACTTATCTGGAGTGCATGCAGACTTCAATAGACATGATGCTTCTTGGACTGGATACCCGATTTGCACAACTATCCAACTTCTCATAAACCCATTACGACCCGTGTTTTAATATCGAGAAACCTTGCCAAGACTCTTTCAGTGCCAATGGTGGTGAGGGATTTCTTCTTTTCGATCAACGGCGCCCTTTGCGGGTTTTCGCCAATCGACCTCTCTCATTTCTCTTCTCACCGTCGCCTTATAGTGATCTTTACGAGTTTTCACTAACAAGACTCTCTCATTTCAATTTCTCTGCTCACCATCGCCTTACGGTGCCCGTAGGTTTTCACCAATAAGACTCTCTCATTTTATTTCTCTTATCTTGATTGCATCAGGTTCAAACAACTGCGTTCTCCGATTTTGAACATCTTTTAACGATTGATCGAAAGGACTTGAACAAGGTTTGGGTAAAAAGAAATTGGATCGAATTACAACTTTGGAACCGTTCAGGCGGGATCATTGCCGAACTATTATAACATCTGCTCCAGTTTCACTTTTGGGGGAAATTGGATTTTTATTTTGGTGTGACGGAACCCCAGAGAGAGGCTGCGTACGTATCCTTTCGGAATCAAGTCAAACGTAGTTCAGGGAAACATTTTTTTTACAAACGTTTTCAAGTTCCAAAGAGGGTAATGAAAGAAAGGTAACCAGCTCAAAGGGTTAGCAAAGGATTGGAGTGTTTGGGGTAGCGAGAATGAAAGCCTTCGTCATCCCAATCGGATAATGTTGTTGCTGCAGTAAGACTAGACATAATACCTTTTGACTGCATCTGCATTTACAACTGTTTCGGGGTCATTTCCTTCGATGTCTCCCAAGTACAACGCCCCTTTTGGCAACAATTTTCTGATAATGTATGGGCCCTTCCAGTTAGGAGCGAACTTTCCTTTTGCTTCCTGGTGGTGGGGGAGAATAGGCCTCAAAACGAGTTGCCCCACTTCAAAGTTTCTAGGCCGCACTTTCTTGTTGTAGGCACGGGCCATTCTTTGTTGATACAATTGCCCGTGGCAGACTGCGGCCATTCGCTTTTCATCAATCAGGGTTAACTGTTCCAGACGGGTTTTGACCAACTCAATGTCCTCAATTTCAGCTTCAACAATGATCCGAAGAGAAGGGATTTAAACTTCTGCCGGTATCACCGCTTCAGTGCCATAAACCAAAAGATACGGGGTTGCCCCGACTGATGTGCGCATAGTAGTACGATATCCCAACAATGCAAATGACAACTTTCCATGCCATTGCCTGGAACTTTGGATCATCTTTCTCAAAATCTTCTTGATGTTTTTGTTTGTTGCTTCGACAGCACCATTGGCTTTGGGCCGATAAGGGTTAGAATTTCGATGCGCGATCTTAAATTGCTCACATATCTCCCTCATCAGATGATTATTCAAGTTTGCAGCATTATCCGTAATGATAGTTGCAGGAATACCAAAACGGCAGATGATATTGGAGTGCACGAAGTCTACCTGGTGACAGATTTGAGAGTAATTGCTTCAACCCACTTTGTGAAGTAGTTGATAGCGACCAATATGAATCTATGCCCATTTGAAGCTTTTGGCTCGATCGGCCCAATGACGTCCATACCCCAGGCAACAAATGGCCAAGGTGCTGACATGGGATGCAGTTCTGTAGGTGGTGCATGAATCTGATCACCGTGCACCTGAAACTGATGACATTTTCGGACAAAACTGAAGCAATCTTTTTCCATAGTCATCCAGTAATAGCCTGCTCAGAGGATTTTCTTTGCCAAAACGTACCCATTCATGTGGGGTCCACACACTCCTGCGTGCACTTCATACATGATTCTTCCGGCCTCTTCGGCGTCCACACATCTTAGCAAGTTGAGATCTGGAGTCCTTTTATATAAGACCTCGCCGCTCAAGAAGAAACTGCCGGCAAGTCTCCTAATGGTTCTCTTTTGGTCTCCATTGGATTGCTCAGGTTATTCTTTCATTTTTAGAAATCTCTTGATATCATGATACCATGGCTGAACATTTGGTTCCAACTCAACCGTATTGCAATAACCATGCCTTTCTCGGATTTGGATCTCCAACGGGTCGATGTGGAGATTGCCTAGATACGGCAACATCGAGGCTAAAGTAGCGAGTGCATCGGCTAACTCATTGTGAAAATAAGGAATGTACCTGAACTCGACTGATTGGAACCGCTTGCTAAGATCTTCCACATGTTGCCTGTATGGAATAAGCTTGACATCCCGGGTTTCCCATTCACCCCGAGCTTGTCGGATAATCAAGTCCGAATCCCCCATGATCAATAGTTCTTCAACATCTTGGTCAATTGCCATATTCATACCCATAATGCAGGCTTCGTACTCAGCAATATTGTTTGTGTAGAAAAACCGAAGCCGGGTTGTGGCTGGATAGTGCTGACCAGTGGGTGATATAAAAATTGCACCGATTCCAACGCCTTTTGCGTTCACAGCTCCATCGAAGAACATTTTCCAGGCATTGGTGTCTTCTGATGTTATCTTAATTGAATTCACCTCCTCATCCGGATAGTAAGTACTCAGAGGTTGATATTCATCATCAACAGGGTTTTCAGCTAGGTGACCTGCTAGAGCCTAGGCTTTCATTGCCGTGCGGGTGATATAGACTATGTCAAATTCAGTGAGCAGGATCTTCCATTTTGCTAACCTCCCTGTGGGCATCGACTTTTGGAATATGTACTTTAAAGGATCCAGCCTGGTGATGAGGTAAGTGGTGTAGGCCAACAGGTAATGCCTAAGCTTTTGAGCGACCCAAGTTAAGGCGCAGCAAGTCCTTTCCAACAAGGTATATTTAGCTTCATAGCTTGTGAACTTTTTACTCAAATAGTAGATTGCCTGCTCTTTCTTCCCGGTCACATCATGTTGCCCGAGGACGCAACCAAAGGAATTTTCCAAGACTGTCAAATACAAAAAAAAAGGTCTCCCAGGTTCAGGTGGGACCAAGAGTGGCGGGTTCGACAGATATTCTTTGATCTTGTCAAAGGCTTCTTGACACTAATCCATCCATTTAATCGCTGCATCTTTCTTTAGCAACTAGAAGATGGGTTCACATGTAGAAGTCAACTGAGCAATGAATCAGCTAATGTAGTTCAACCTTCCCAGCAGGCTCATAACCTCTTTCTTGGTTCTTGGAGGAGGCAAATCCCGAATAGACTTTATCTTTGTTGGGTCTAGCTCGATGCCCCTCTGACTGACTATAAATCCCAAGAGTTTGCCAGACGGAACCCCAAATGCACATTTAGCCGGATTTAGCTTCAAATCATACTTACGCAACCGCTCGAAAAACTTTCTCAGGTCCCGAACGTGGTCGTCCTGTGTCCTGGATTTGATGATCACATTGTCCACATACACCTCAATTTCTTGGTGCATCATATCATGAAAGATGGCAGTCATGGTCCTCATATAAGTTGCCCCGGCATTCTTCAAACCAAAAGGCATGACCCTGTAACAGTAGGTGCCCCAGGGTGTGGTGAAGGCTGTCTTTTCCGCATCCTCTTCATCCATCAACACCTGGTGATATCCTGCATAGCAATCCACGAAAGACTGTATCTCATGTTTGGTGCAGTTATCAACAAGGATGTGGATATTTGGCAAAGGGAAATTGTTTTGTGACTTGCTTTGTTTAGATCACGGTAATCAATGCACACCCGGGTTTTCCCGTCTTTCTTTGGCACAGGAACTACATTAGCCAGCCATGTGGTGTATCGGACCACTCGGATCACTCCCGCCTTCAACTATTTCGTGACCTCTTCTTTAATTTTGTCACTGATATCAGTTTTGAACTTTCTCTGTTTTTGCTGGATAGGAGGATAATCGGGGTAGGTCGGCAACTTGTGGACCACCAAATCGACACTTAATCCTGGCAAGTCATCGTAGGACCAAGCAAACATATCTTTGAATTCAAACAAAAGTTGGATCAATGCATCCCTGGTTCTTTCATCTGTGTGCATGCTTATTTTGGTTTCTTGGACTTCTTCAGAACTACCCAAATTAACCGGCTCGATTTCATTTAAGTTCGATTTAGGTTTATTCTCGAATTGTTCCAATTCTCGATTTATTTCCCTAAAATCCTCTTCTTCATCATATTCCGGTTCTTGATTCATTATTTCACAATTAGACAGCATGTTTGGATCTGGGCATTAAGTCCGCAAGCATGTCATGTTATTTAAAGCCGTATTATTATAATTGAAAGAAGAAATAAGAAAAAGTAACAAAAATCAGAAAGAATAAAGAGAGATAAACGATGAAATATTGATTTCATTTCATTGAATTTGGAAGATAACTGGGTTTACATTGGAATTTAAAGATAGGAAACTAAAAGAAACATCCGAGTTACACCCTGAAATAACCGTGATGTAGAAAAGGTGGCAAGACTGGACTACCGGGATTCCCGCCTGACTGGGAACGGAGTAGCCTTCCAGTTTTGCAATTTGGCATTGGGCCCCATATACAGCACCTCAGCGGTGCTCGAGCATTCTCCTGGCTGAACCATGTGGGTTTCGTACAACATTTGCCTCATAGCCCCACGGATTTCTTCAATTTCCTCGGCCGTGAAGGCCTCATCTTCTTCTTCTTCATTGTACTTGGGCCTGACAAATGTTCTGTAGAGATGCGGAATTGGCTGAGGTAACACCAACCATCGCTCTTTCGTTTATTTTGCCCATGTCACATCAGCTTCTGTGACGCGAAAACCCACACCGAAGAACTTCTTTGTGGCAGGTAGGGTGATAGGTTCCGTGATACCTTGCAGTGATGCCCAAGTCCCTTCCCAGGCTTATAACCATGCTTGATCATTTCAGCAGCGACCATGATGGATGCATTTGACAAAAAAGGTTGTGGACAAGGGTTTCCCTCCTCATATTGATCTGCGACCACCACCTCAAAAGCTTGATAAACTATATGCTCACTACCTTTCCTGGCTTCGAGACATGGGACTGATGGGTCCCGATAAATTGACTGCTCATCTTCTCCATGAACTACAATCTCCTGATCTTCATATTCAAATTTCACCATCTGGTGTAGGGTAGAAGGTACAGCCCCTACTGCGTGAATCCAAGGCCTTCCCAAGAGGAAATTATAAGAAGTATCCATGTCTAGGACTTGAAAGGTCACCTCAAAATCCACTGGTCCAATAGTCAGAATCAAATCGATCTCGCCTATGGTATCTCTTTTGATGCCATCAAAGGCACGCACACAGACATTGTTGGGCCTGATTCTCTCAGTCCCGATCTCCATTCTTTGCAGAGTTGAGAGAGGGCATATATCAACTCCGGACCCACCATCCAGCATGACTCTTTTCACATAATATCCCTCGCATTTAACTGTCAGATGGAGGGCTTTGTTGTGGGCGGCCCCTTCCGGGGGTAAATCATTCTTGCTAAAGGAAATTTGATTGACTGCGAAGAATCTTTCCGCCATCCTCTCCAATTGTTCAACAGTGGTCTCAATCAGCACATAAGCTTCGTTGAGGGTTTTTATCAATATTTTCTGATGTTCAGTTAAATTCATTAGCAGAGACAATAAAGAAACCTGAGCAGGAGACTTTCGGAGTTGGTCAATTATCTCATAGTCTGCAGTTTTTATTTTTCGGAAGAACTCTTCTGCTTCTTCGGCACTAACTGGTTTCTTGATCGGAAAGCGTTTCTGCTTAGCATTGTTTACTTCTCCCATATTAAAGTATTTCTCAGCTGGATTAGTTTCATTTGCTTCTCCCAAAACCTCTTTTCCCTTGTAGGTTACTACTGCCTTGTTGTAATTCCATGGAACGGCAGTAGGGTCTGTCATGGGCCTCTGCGGTGCGCGACCAATAACCACGGGCTCATTCAGCCTTGGTGAAATTACTAGCCCCCGTACCACATAGGTCCCTTTAGGCACGTACATCTTAGATCCCTTGTTCATCTCGAACCTTTTTGGAGGGCTCAATGACATTTGTTCTTTCTTGTGACCCCGGGGAACATAAAGAATGGCATCTTTTGAGGGTACTGCCCTAGTTTTGGTTACCATTGTCTTTTCTGTGTTTTGAGGGGCGGGTTTACTCTTCTTCTCCCCCTTGTCTTGTTTTGCAGCGGCTTTTGGCTTCTTTTCGACATCGGTGATTGCAATGATGGCTTTCAAAGCAGGATCAAATTCCTTGTCTTCGCAAATCATTCCAATGACCGGCCCGTTGTTGTGAGCCGGCAACGGGTTGTTGGTCAAATTAGGAACTTCCTCATCATTCAGCACTATTCGTTTTTGTTCTATGAGGTTTTCAACAGCCCTTTTTAGAGTCCAAAAATCTTCAGTATCATGTCCGTCCACCCCAGAATGATAGGCATATCGAGTACCGGGTCGGTAAGAAGGCGACTCTGGGTTCTGCCTGGTTTGGGGTACGGGTTGCAATAAACCCATCTGGACAAGCTTAGGGAAAAGGCTAGAGTATAACTTACCAATAGGCGTGAAGTTTGCTATCCTGGGTGGCTCCTGGGCACGGGCGTTGTAGGGGAAGTTATTTTGTGGAGGTTGGGATTATACTGGGCTTGGCGAGGAGGTTGATTTCTAGGAAATGGAGCTCGGTTTTGGTTGAACTGTTGTTATGGCCTAGCGTATGGCTGGGCGTTCATTACTGCGTATGACTGAGGGGCCATAGCATAGGCCACATCCTGATGAGGATAATAATGTTGTGGGGTTCTTGCAGGGAAGTAAGGTCTGGGTGGACGGGGTTTTCTTACACTTGAAGTTTCCATTGCCACTTCTTCTTTTTTCTTTCTGTTCGCTACACCTCCGGACCCGCCTTGAATTGCTTGGGAAGTAGCCCTTATAGCAGATTGAGTCAATATGCGTCCTGTTTTTAGGCCATTCTCGACCATCTCACCAATCTTGATGGCCTCAGCAAACGGTTTCCCTATCGCAGACATCATATTCTGAAAGTAGTCAGCCTCTTGGGCTTGAAGAAAAACACTAACCATTTCCGTTTCATCCATCGGAGGCTTGACCCTGGCCGCTTGTTCGCGCCATTTAACAGCATATTCTCGGAAACTTTCTGAGGACTTCTTCTTGAGGTTTGACAGAGAACTTGTATACTATTGTCTAATTTGAGATCCCTGATTTGTCCCACCAATTTGCTTATCTTGGCCTTGTAGCTTGCCTGTTTCTCCAACCAATCCCATTGCACTCACGAATCGTTTGTGAATTGCTGGACGTGGGGTCTTTTAGCAGGCCGTTCGGGCTCTTGATGGATTTGAAATCTTTTTCCAAACCAATTCATGTAATTAGGCTCTATTTCGACTTTAGATAGATCCCGCACTCGAGTCTTTGGCTATAAGAATCTACACTCCTTCCAAATCTGACAAACTTTTCCTTTGGGAATACAACCTTTGGACCCAATTCAATAACCTGTCGGCTCAGATCTTCATCATGTGGAATAGTTTGGCACCTGCCTAGTTGCCGCAACACTCTGTGTGGCGCATATGGCTGAATGCTCCGGAGGCCCATTAAGAGAAGATAGCACACCTCGGCTGACATGTAAATGACTTCAGTGACAGGGAGCCAATCGAAAGTCCACTCAATTTTGTCTGAAGTTAAGGAACTAAAATACGCAAACCAAGCCTCTGTATCTTCTGGAAATTCACAACCCACCACTCGGTTTTCATACTCTTCAATGCAATTCAAGCCAGTCATGCCGTAGTTCATGTACCCCAGGCGATGACAAAGATGTTCTTGTATCCAAAGTTGTAGAAGCAAGTTACAGCCCTGGAAGAATTTTCCCCCTTCTCGGCAAATGGTTAAAGCTCGGTAAATCTCAGCTAAGATCATTGGAACAAGGGTGCCATTAGTTTTTTTAATCATGACATTGACCATTCCCACAAGACCCAATTCTATGTTGCCATCTTTTCTTGGACAGATTATGACACCCAAGAATGCCACGATAAACGCCAAACCCCGCCGTGCCTCCCATTTATCTTTGTTTCCTGAATGGGTCAGGCCAGCATCTGGTGCCTCAAAACCGTGGGGATTGCCATAGCGCTGGTACAAGAAGTGGAAAGTGCAAAACCCTTCGGATAAATTCCCATCCTGAACCTCCCGACTGATGCTCAACAGATCTAGAAACTTGTGAGGAGACACTGTTCTTGGCGCCACCGGGTACCGACTTCTGAGATTCCCACCAAGACCGGCATAGCCCGCAATTTCCTCCAGCGTGGGGGTGAGCTCAAAATTAGAAAAGTGAAACACATTGTGAGTCGGGTCCCAGAAAGGTATCAAAGCCTTAATCACATCCAACCTCGGTTTGATTTTCAGAAGACCCACTAGACAACCCAAAACTTTTTCCACAGTCTGTCTGCTGACTTTTCATAAGTCCTTCCACCACATATGGAGCTGTAATGGGATTTCCTCAAAAGCTGCAAAGGGTTCATTTTCAATTGTTCTCATCCTGCGCATTTATTAGGGGGATTTAGTTAAAAGATCATGATTCACCACATATGGAGCTGTAATGGGATTTCCTCAAGAGCTGCAAAGGGTTCATTTTCAATTGTGCTCATCTTGCACATTTATTAGGGGAATTTAGTTAAAAGATCATGATTTCTTTGGACTCAAGAAAAAGTTATCATCATTTTTCTTTTCAATAATTTTCATTTCAAAAATAACAACCCGGCTTTGCAAATACGGCCCTTCAGCACTTCGGGAAAGAAGATTTTAGGGTTGTGTTTGCTAACCGGCCAAAAATTTGAAAAAGAGACCGTAGGTGGGTGTTCTTGCAAAAACAGCTTTCCGACGCCCTTTTGGGGTTATTTGGCTATTTTTAGACAAGAATGGCATCACCTTACTTATTTATGACAAAACAATAAAAAAATTTGTTCTTTTTGGGTTATTTTTACAAAAATGAAGTTGGACCCGATGATAGTTGCCTACGTATCCCACATCCGGTGAGAATCAAACTGGCGTAGTTCGGGCAGACTCGACATAATAAAACAATACTAAATATTTATAAAAACAAAATTTTCTTTTTTTTTTTCAAAATTTTGCCAGAGTTTCGGTACTTTTTGGACATCGGTTTTTTCAAAAAGGTAATTATCTCTCTCAACCCTCAAATTGATTTTTCTCTTTCCCAACTTTCTCTATTATTCATAAGCCGGTCAACATGCAATCCGAAGCAAATAAATGCACAAGTAGCAAGTAGAATGCATCAGGATGGTCTTTTCATTTCAGGTACACCTGTCCTAGATAGACCCAACCCCTGTGTTGAGTCTCCAAAGTCAAATGCACGTGATGCAAACAAGCGTTCCTACTAGGGATCCGACATGAGGCTTTGTTATACTAGGTTTAAAACCTGGGTATATTGTTCTAGACCTGGCTTACCCGAGCGGACAGCTCGAGCCGGGGGGGGGGGGGGGTAGGGGTAGCGTACCGGGAATACAGAAGCTTCACCGGCTTTGCAACTTGTCCGAACCTCGTTCTAAAATTGGGATAAGACTCTAACAGAAAAGAAGTCACACGAAGTGCACACTTCCCAGATGATTTAGAAGACTCAGAGAGAAGAGGGTTTTGCAGCAATTTATATACAATCCAAACAAAATCAAAGCGGTAAAAGCGGCATTTAGCACATTAGGCTCAACATGTAAAAATCAGATAAAACAAGCAAACTATAACAGTTATTCTAAGCTCGAATTCTTAAATCCTGAACCGAAGTTCTGGGTTGGGTTTCCCCAGCGGAGTCGCCAGAGCTGTCACACCTCCTTTTTACACCCGCCCGAGGGGTACAAGGGAGTTTTTCCAATTTAAATGACATTATTCGAAATTGGATTATTTATTTATCAGAGTCGCCACTTGGGATAGTTTATTTGGTGTCCCAAGTCACCGGTTTATTTTAATATCCCAAATCGAGGAATTTTCGACTTTACTTTATCAGTCTGTGAACCAGAAATTCTAAGTAAGGAATTCTGTTAACCCGGGAGAAGGTGTTAGGCATTCCCGGGTTCCGTGGTTCTAGCACGGTCGCTTAAACTATTATAATTGGCCTGTTATCCGATTTATCACATGTTTTAGCCTATCGTGCATTTTAAACTTATCAACCGCTTTTTAATTATTTTAGGAAGATTCAACATTATTTAAGACATGCCTTGAACCACGCCACATAAAATGCACCCGCGGTTCGCGACACATTCTATTTAATGTTGTTAAAAATTAAAATTGGGTCACATAAAAGGCACACCTGAATTTAATAAATAAAATAAAATCAATTTACATGGCGCGCCTAAAGCAACTACGAAATTTCAAATTAATAACAAGGTTCGCGAGGGCCATGGAAAGTTCAATTGATGGCACACCTCGATTTTAAAGGGTTAAAACTAATTAAATGAGGGCCATGGATTTAGGGGGTTTCATTTGGCATGGCACGCCTCAAATTATTTTTAAAGGCTTCTTGGTCTAATTTTTTTGGGGGGCTATAAGTCAGTAGTTTGGTTAGATGGCACACCCCAATCTAGTTTAAAAAGGGTCTAATTGATTAACTAAAATACTAAGGGAATTCAGAATTATTACTTTTTAAAGCTAATGTTCAAACTAAACTTATTAATCAGAAGGGCTAGTGTTACAGGAGATACGATCTATATTTATTCGAAAGCCTGGGCCTGGCAGCAGGCCCAATAGTTTATTGAAAACTTCCATATTGAAATACGAAGAAGGATTGGGCTCTTACAAGGCCCAGAATGCATGCATGATCGGAAAAGGGGAATATGGCATAACTGGGCCAACGACAAAGGCCTAGTCGTGATTCTTTACCATTAATTGAAGCAAATTACAATTTTCATGAAGACCTGGAGATTAAAACAAATCCTGACATTTCTTGCCAATTTAAAACAGATACAGAATGCACCCTGAAGCCAATTCACACTCTATGATGAATATGTAATCCTATTGCTATAATAACCCATACACAATTATTTTATCTCTTGAAATTTAACATAATTCATGACTTATAACCAAAACACTAACATGATTCCTAAATAAAAGAATACATTTACTAATATGAACCACAACTGAATGTTCTTATTCCAAACCCATTCATATCACTTTAACAAATTCAAGCAAACTTCCCAAAACAAACACCGATTTCAGCAGACTTGAATAAGTCTGAAACATATCTAATTTAGACGGAACTTTCTACTGCGATAACCCCAACAGTCCGTACATACAAACAGTATTTCAAACTCATTTACAAACCAAACGACTAAATAACAGCACTTGTCCAGCTTACAAACAGAACTTAAAGCTATCAATCAAATTGAACAAATAAAACACATGAAGGAAACTTAGATGGATTACATAATAACATGGAATTAAGAGTATAGATGTAACATTCAATAAAAAAGAAACAATGTATCACAAATTTCGACTCAAGAGCATAGTTGCAAATCCCTTTCATTTCACATGTCCATGAAGTCTAGAGAGNCATTCAGATCAAAATATTATTTCCTTTTTGTCTGAAACCTTGGCATATATCTAAACTGTACTCCTCCCGTGGAGAGCTAATGAAAAAGAAAAAACAAAAAGATGATTTTTGTTTTTTAACAGTTTGGGGAATGGAAGCTGAACTTCCCTTTGGTTCTCCCCGAAAACGCCCTTCCTTTTTTGAGCCCATTTTTAAGGAACTCGTATCAACAACAAAGCAGCACAACCCACAGTCAGTTTTACACCATTTGAACCCAGATTGACACCATTCTTTCGAGGTTTCAAAGAAATTCTGATTTTTGGGAACTCAAAGAACAAAACCAAGCAAGTTTCAAACAATTTCTAGTATTTCTTGGAGTCTAAAAATGCTCAGCCGTTTTCTAAGTTTTTCAGCTTTCTAATCTCTGAAATCTGACTTGACAATGAAGAAACATGCTTCTTTATAGAAGCTTTCTAGGGCAACAGAATTGGTTTTGTTATTTGCCAATTTCCCCTTCTTTAATTTTCATTTTGTTTATTTTAGACCCCACATTTTTAGCCTGTTTATTGAAACACCCAATCCCCACTTCCTGGAAATTTCCAGGCTGTTTTAACAAGATTCCCTCAATTAAATTCCTAAACCGACCTTTAGGCTTCTGCTATTTACATTCAAGCCAAATATGGGTCAAGTTGACCCAAATATCA